>NC_134485.1:255245982-255458482 GCF_040206685.1 Ascaphus truei
TGTTTGTTTGGTTAAAAACTCAAAAGTAGACAGAAGGGATCAGCAGAGCAATATTTTGGATCAAATTATGATCAAGTTAATTCTACAGTAGAATGGTTGGCTAAATACTTAATATTTTTTCCGAATTGTAATTTTTTAAAAGTATAATAACCAAGCAGAATACTTATTTTTATAGGAAAACTATATAGTAGTATATTCGAAAGAGAAGAAAAAAAGACAAGCATGGACTTAGACAAATTTACAAATAAAGTGTGAGCCACAATAGCCTCCAATTCTCACCTACATCAATGGTAAGAATAGTGATGCATCAGAGAAGGACAGAAAGGAGAAGAGTCTATATAGTAATTATGGGTCACATATGCGGGTAAGTCAAACGTTCAGGGAGTAGAGCACCTATGGAGTGCTGCTATGGCCGGCACATGGCAGGGCTCAAGCAGTAGCATCAACATGTACTCTTCCATTGGCTTCCGGATTCCCTCCGCCGGCATCTGACGTCACGGATGACAGCTGACAACAGACTTGCATCTCCTCACACCTCCTCTGGCTCGAAACAGCACCACCTAGCAAACCCTGCACAATTAGCATGTCCTAAGCTTCGTCAAGGGATAACTAAACAGAATACTTATTTTAATAGGAAGACTATAATATATTTTACGACACCTACAGTATGGCACAGTACACATTAACTTTATTTCCTATTTTATTATCAAAGTTATATTTTCTCTGTAGTATGTAGTATGTGTTCAGTTGACATTATGGTCTACAATAGGATTACTGGGAATAAGAATGAGCACGTTCACATGTTTAATATATTAACTTTGAAGTTTCTTTGAAAGTTGGAGTCGAACTTCATAATTAGCTTTCAAATTCCAGCTGAAACCTGAGAATGATCTTCGAGTTCATTTACAGTTATTAGGCTTTTGCTACTGTTTTCACCCCCCCCCCCCCTTATTTTATTTATTAAAATTTTCAAAACTTTTACAAAAATATGTATGTTTGTATGTATGCATGTATGTCTTTATTTATATAGCACCAACAGTAGACTCTGTACACAGACAATACAGTACAATGAATTATAATAATAAATAAGCACAGCAAAGTCAGACAATAGGAAAGAAATCCCTCCCCCAGAAAGCTTACTGTCTACTGTAAGTGGTATATTGGGAGACTTACAGAGACAGCAGGTGAGGGAGTAAGTGCAGTAGATAGCAGTGCTTGGTCACAATGGTTGATAGAAGCAACTGTGGGTGTGGGACAGTAAACATGAGTCCAGGCAATTGGGATGCTTCTTTTGAGAGGTGAGATAGTCCAAAAAATAAATAGACTTCCTGTATGGTGCCAGGGCAGTGAGTTACGCTTACAAGTAACTCCGGTGGCTCAGAATGAAAGGGTCGAATTATCTGCAAAATAACTGCAAACATTTGCCCAAAAGTATCACTACCATAGATTTGAAACAACCGAGCTCCGTTTTATGGAGAAATATCTTGCCAAAAGTGGAGATATGCCCCCAAAACAGCAACAGCATCAGTCTGACAAATGGGAGAAAAAGGAGAGCCACAAAAGGGCTGACAGCCACGAGAGAAGGGGATCCGACCCATGTGAGGAAGGCACTGGCTCTTCCAACCCTTCCTCTACCCAATAAGGTATGAACTATGAAATCATTGCCTAAGCTGTAGTAAAGGAATGAATGCCTAAGCTGGAAATCAATTCAGACAAAATACAGCAGGCAATAAAAATTATTTATAGGTGATCTCACATTACATGCAACCAGGGTAGAGGAGGCAGAGATCAGGGTGGGCATAGTGTAAGATAGCCTCGACTCCCTAACCAAAAATACCTGCAAAAACAAAACAAGATACTAGAAGAGAAAATGGATGACCTAGAAAATTGGTCACGTAGGAATGACATTCACATAATTGAAGTCCAAGAATCCATCAAGCAAAATGAGCTGAGGAACTTTTACCAAAAATGGCTGCCAGACAAACTAGGATTGACAAAGAAAGAAGAATATATCAGAGTGGAGAGGGCACATAGACTGGAGCAAACCAGAGAGGATCAAAACACCAAGCCCAGGCCCATCATTGCCAGATACACTGGCGACACACTTTATTCGAGCTCGGCTAGTCCCACGAATTCGGGTATACCCGGGTGTATTGAGGTTTGTGACTGTTTTCTGCCCGAGTGCATTGAGGTATTTTCCAGGCAGGGATTGAAGCATTTTATTCCCGCTGGCTGCAATACTGCACAGTATATATATATATACTGCATTGCAATTCATGAATTTATGCCATCTGGTAGACACGCGAAGCATTGCAGCCTATTAAATCCTAATCATTATCATTTAACAGATCAGCCGCCCGTCAGCCAGGCATGAACCCAGGCTGGGAAGGCAAACACAACGGGGCTTGTCAGAGGTGAGGAGCGGCGCATTCCAGGTATCTGCCAGGTACATACTGGGTATTTGCTCGAATAAAGTGTGTCGGTGCAGTATCTAAACTTTAATGATAAAGCAAACATCATTAGAGCATTAAAAGAAAGACAACAACTACAAGTGGAAGGAATGAGACTTATGATCTTTCAATACTTCTCAGCAACAGTCTCCCAGAAGAGAAGGGAATTTGGAAAAGTGTGCACTACTCTTTTCAATCAAAAAAGAAAATTTGCTTTAACCTATCGTGCAACGTTAAAGATCTTTACAGAGGAGGGGACGAAATTCTTCACCTCCCATGAAAAGACTGAGGAATTCGTGGGGGACCTGCCTGAGACAATGGAACAAGTCAGAGCTCCACAGAGGAGATAACAGCTCATACCTCACTGCCAGGAAGACTGGGCATGAAAACTGAGACAACAAGGGAGTCAAATAACCCACAGATCTAAGAATTAACAAGAGGTTGGTAGCCTCAAAGAGGTTGGGGATACAAATGTAGTTATGGACACAGTATATTTGTACAATGACACCAAACTTAGAAGGTAGCCCGAGACCTTTAAGAGGGTAAGTTATCTTCACTATGAAAATGGCCAGGTAAAAATGACTAACAAGGGAAATTCATTCTTCAAAGGAGCGTGGTGACGAACATTTTTAAATAACTCAAAGGAAGTTCGTGAACCACACTCCTCTGGAAAAAAGAGCAGTCTTTTAAAATGAAAAAGTTGAAAAGGTTATGTTATATTTATATTTATGTTACTGTTACAGTTTCTGTTCTAGTTGTTAAGGTGTTTCAGTGTTTCCAGGAGATGTTGATGAGACCTAGCGCCCAAAAACTAACCCAGAAAGGTCTGGGGGAAAAGCAGATGACACGTATAAATAAGATAAAATGGCACAACAAAAGCAGGAGTAGTAGATAACAATGTCAGTAAAAATATTTTTCTGGAATATAAAAAGATTGAATAATCCAATTAAACGTTAAAAAAATACTAAGTTATCTAAAAATTTTAAAAAAAGAGGGTGGACATAGCTCTTCTCCAGGAAAAGCACTTAGACATCAAAGAATCCACTAAACTCCAGAGAGACTGGGTAAGCAGTGTATATTTTCACCAGCAGTTAACAAAAAGCGGGAGAAGCCATCCTGCTCAATATAAATGCTCCAATCGAGATTTTATCATCAGAAACAGGCACTAGTGTAGACTATTGCTAATAAAAATTTAAATATTGGGGAGAGAATATATTCTGAGTAACGTCTATGGTCACAATAATCACAATTCCAATTACAGTATTTCAAAGATCTTACCCAAAGACTATTAAGACAAAAATGCCATATTATAATTGTAGGGGTAGATTGGAACGCAATACAAGACACATACATGGATAGATCGGGCTTTAAGACAGGGAACCCTATAATGAACACTCAAACAAAAAATATGACATATGTGAAAGATATACTTAATCTGGTAGAAACCTGGTGGACCTTTAATCCCATGGAAAAAGAATACACATGTAACGGTGTTCCCCCCATCCCCCCCAATCGCAGATAGGGTCCATTACAGGGTTTGTGCTTTGCAATCGTCGATGCATCACCGGCTTAATCCCGGTAAGTAAACAGTTGCAGAGGCCTCACGCGATCCCCCGGCATTTAATTTAAATGCCAGGAGGGAGAGCGCGAGACCTCTGCAACTGCCCACGCCCCCCAGAAAAATCTCCCGCCCCCCCCTGGGAGTCACGCCCCCCACTTTGCGCACCGCTGGTCTAGGCCATAGTTCCTTGCGGGGAGAAATATCCCCCTGACACTACACCTAGCCTCCCTCCTTCAATATCACTTGTTCTGGAAGCGTACCTTCTTACTTCCAGCTTTGTTTTGCTGAAAGCCTGTCCTTGGGACACAGGATCAGGCTTCTCGGGTCCATAACCCAGATAATACTTAGCAGTACAGTGCCTCCATCTGCCGTAGGCTCCAGGGATGTATGGAGATGATCTCCAATGGTAGAACTTGTACTCTTCCCCCAGTTAGATCACACACCAGGCCGGAGGTATATTGTAAACAGGAACGGTATATTACTACACACTTTGCAGCAACCAACAGCTACGCAGCAGTTGTCTGCCAGACACAGTCTCCTTAGATCAGCTCCAACTGGAAATGGTCCCTGGACCATCACTACAGGCCAAGTGCACCCAGAGCCGTCCTAACTCTTCCCCACTCCCTAGCGAAGGCAGAGGTATTATCACACTCACTCCTCCCCATGGGGAAGAGCACATGTGTAGGCCCCAATCTCCGGCTCCCAGCCATGTGATTTGCCTTCTTCAGTGGGAAGGAACAACCTCCCAATTTAGGGCGGTCCTGCCCTTAAGTACAGCCAGAAGGTGGGCACCCCATTGTCCCAGCTACAACAGGATGTACCACCCCCTGCTGTCACTCAAGTGCAGTACCAAAGGTGAAGGGGAAAACCCCATACCAACTACTGGCAATCCTGTAAATACCAGGGTTTACTGCCAGCCCATTGGGTAAAATAGTAGCCAGGGGGTACCCCGCTACACTCATTTTACTCAAATGTACACTCCTCCTTCTCTAGGATAGATAGCATACTCACTAATGAAAGAATGCTCAGCCAAATCTCAAAAACTGAAATTGGAGAAATTATCATCTCAGACCATGTGCCAGTATACATGAGATAGAAATGGGAATATCAAAATGTAGTCCAAATATTTGGAGATTCCCAAACTATGTAGCTGAAAATGATAAAGTCAAAGAGTACCTACCTAAAAGCTGTAAGGAATTCAAAGCAGATAATGAAGCACATAAAGACAACCCAACCCTTTTCTGGGAAGCATCTAAGGCGGTCATTAGAGGCCAAATCATCTCATACGTTAGTAGATGTCACGGAGACCAGTACTTTTTTTTTTTTTTTTTATTACTTAAATTTTTATTGAGCATTTTCAAACATACAAAATGAGGTAAACATAACATACTACACAAAAAAAGGGGGATACAGTAATACAAATAAACTGGTTGTGGAACAGTGGAGAAGAGGGAGATCGGGGAGGGGGGAAGGGGTAGCATTTGTACCAATATCGTACTGTCTTCAACAATTTAAATATCACATGTATCACTCTGTTCAAAGTATTCTAGTCTATATATCTGCATGACGGAACCAAGGAGCCCAAACATCAGAGAATTGCGAGGTAGAGACGTTCAGATAGGCTGAGAGTTTTTCCATATAGACTATATGCCAAATTTTGTTGTTTATTTGATTTAAGGATGGGGGGGCCGGTTGTTTCCAGTTTTTGGCAATTGTACACCGTGTAGCGTTTAAAATTTGGGATATTACTCTAGCTTTTTTTTTGGAGATATTAGCCATTGGTTTTCCTAGTAATATATATACTGGGTCGTGTGTGACAGAGATTTCTAATATCTTGTGTATTAAGGTGAACACTTCCATCCATGTTTGTTGGATTTTGGGGCATGACTAGAATATGTGCAGTATATTCCCCACTTCACCACAAACGCGCCAGCACAGAGGGGAAACGCCTGGGAGAAAAGAGTGCAACCTGGCAGGAGTCATATACCATCTGAAAATTAACTTGTAAATATTCTCCTTAATTACAACGCATGATGAATTTTTGGAAGCAGCTTCCCGGATGTCTTTCCAGGTATCGAGATCTATACAGACGTTAAGATCCTTTTCCCAGGAAACCATAAATTTATCGAGGGGTTTGTTTGTTCTTGATAGAGGATAAACTGTGATATATTCTGGAGATGATGCCCTTTGTGTGGGGTTGGTGTAGACACCAGTTCTCATACAAAGTTAAAGCATGGGTTGACTTGGCTTATATATTGATTTGATATAGTGCCTAACTTGGAGAAATTTGAAGAATTCGGAGGAGGGTATATCATGGTTTGTTTGTAGCGATGCGAATGGGGGGACTTTCCCTTGGGTGAGGATATCCTTGACTCTTGTGAGTCCTTTTTGAATCCAGGTATGGGAGTGCGGGTTTCCTGTGTAAAAAGGAAGGGAGGGGTCCGAGAATAGTGGTTGCATAAGGGAAGGGGAATCGGTTAGTTGGAACTTGGTTTTGAGGGAGTCCCAGAGATTACAGGCAAAGGATATCACTGGGTTCTTGTAGATCTCAGGTGGTCTAGACTTTTTGTTGAGCCAGAGAAGATTTTTTATTTTACATGGGGAACAAACTAGGTCCTCTATCTCAACCCACCTCCTCCCGGTTGGGTTTGAGTGCCAGCTAATGAGCTGCCCTAGCTGTGCGGATCTATAGTAGTTTTATAAGTTCGGGAGAGTTAAGCCTCCTTCTGATTTGGATTTATAGAGAATATCTTTACGAACTCTGGGTCGTCTATTTTGCCAAACAAACTTCCAAATTTTCTTCTGTATATTATTTAGGTCTTTCTGACAAATTTTAACCGGAAAAGTTTGGAAGAGATAGAGGAGTCTAGGTAGAATATTCATTTTAATGGTAGTTATTCTCCCAAACCAGGATATTATATATGGATTCCAAGTGGTTAAATCCTTAGCTATCTGGTCGAAAAAGGGTTTAAAATTTGCGTTGTATAAAGTCGAGTAATCTTTTGTTAATTGGACCCCTAGATATTTAATATGGTTCGAGTTCCATTTAAAGTCGAAATTTAGTTGGAATAATTTGACTAATTCTTTAGGGAGATTTAAACTAAGGGCCATGGATTTGGAATGATTAATTTTATATCCTGAAAGGGAGCCGAATTCTGATAGATCATGAAAAAGGATAGGGAGGGATGTAAGAGGTTTTGAGAGCGTCAATAGTATATCATCCGCAAAAAGAGCCATTTTACATTCTTCCTGACCAACAGGAATACCCGCAATATTGGGGCTCATCCTTATTCGGCATGCTAATGGTTCTATGGCTAAGGCAAACAACAGAGATGCGAGCGGACAACCCTGTCTAGTTCCATTTGATATTGAAAAGGGATCAGATAGGGAGATGTTTGTCCTCACCATGGCCGTTGGTGTGGAGTATAGTGTGTTAATGCTATTTAGTATTTTGGCTGTGAATCCCATCTGCGAAAGCGTAGCTGACATAAACTGCCAGTCTAATCGATCGAACGCTTTTTCTGCGTCTAAAGAGAGTAATAGAGATGGGCACTTTGTGTTTTGTGCTACGTGTATTAGATTCACTGTCCTCCTAGTGTTGTCAAGGGCTTGTCTGCCCAGGACGAATCCCACCTGGTCCGGATGAACCAGTTTAGGGAGGATATTATTTAATCTGTTGGCTAAGATCTTTGCATAAAGTTTTAGATCAGTATTTAACAATGATATAGGTCTGTAGTTAGAGCACAGCAGAGGAACTTTCCCCTCTTTTGGGATTACCACTATGGTAGCGCGAAGCATATCTCTAGGAGGGGGAAGGCCTAGTAGCATCTCATTAAATATTTGGGTAAGAAATGGGAGGAGCATTGCGGAATATTTCTTGTAATAAAGATTAGAAAATTCATCCGGACCAGGAGCCTTCCCAATTTTCAGGGATTTTATGGCGTCCATAATTTCCAGGGGCTCTATAGATTTTTCGAAGTTTATGATATCGTTCGGGTCTAGAGTGGGGAGTCGGCATTCTGCTAGATAATTTCGAATCTTTATTGCTCTTTGGTTTTTAGCCGAGTCTCCCATTGGGCCTGGTAGGTTGTATAGGGATGTGTAATAGTCCTTAAATGTGTTGCTTATAATTTTGGGATCGTGGGATACTGAGCAATTTTTAGTGTGGATGTTATGAATTTTAGTTTTAGCTTGTTTTTGCTTTAATTTGCGCGCCAGCATTCTATCTGCTTTATTAATTTTTTCATAATATTTCTGTTGGGACCATTATATAGCTCTTTCTGCGTTTGACACCAGCAAGAGGTTTGGTTCACCCCTCACTGAGATTATCTGCCCGTAGTTTTTTTGAGATGGGTTTGACTTGTGAATAAATTCTAGTTCTGATAGTTTTTGTGTTAGTGTTTCAATTTGTTTTGTTTTTTCTTTTTTTTTCTGAGAAGCCAGGACAATCAGTTTGCCTCTTATCACTGATTTGTGGGCCTCCCAAAGGGTAAAAGAGGAAACCTCTGGGGTATTGTTTAATTCAAAGTATTGGGCCAGTTATTTTTCTATTAGTTGGAGATTTTGTGGGTTCAGTAGTAGGAATTTATTCAAGGACCACGACCTTGTTTTAATTTTGAAAGTGAGGCCAGCCAATTTGGTTATAAGCGTAGAGTGGTCTGACCAAGCATAGGGGGCAATTACTGCTGAGGAAATATTATCGCTAATTTGTTGGTCTATTAGAATATAGTCGATTCGAGAATAGCTATTATGGGGGTGAGAGAAAAAGGAGAAATCCTTAACATTGCTTTTAACGAATCTCCAGGAGTCTACCAACAATAGATCCTTGGTCATAGATACAAGTCCCCGAGTAGAGGGAACTATTTGTTGTGGTGGGGGGGAGGGGGGACTTGGAGATTTATCTAGATTGGGTCCATAATTGCATTTAGATCTCCTGCTAAAATTAAAAGGCCTTTCTGGACAGAGAGAATTAAATTTGTTAGTTCCTGGAAAAAAGATTCTTGATTTTCGTTAGGGGCATAAGTGTTGACTATTGTTATATCAATGGAGTCCAGTGACCCTGTAATGATTAGAATTCTCCCAGCGAGATCACTTTTAATTTTATCTACTTTGAAATTTAAATTTTTATGGAAAAGTGTAGCTGTGCCATTTTTTTTCGTGGGAGCTGATGAGTGGTAGACTAGGGGGTAGTCATTGCTGAACAGCAGTGACTGATCCTCCTTTTTCAAATGAGTTTC
This sequence comes from Ascaphus truei, assembly GCF_040206685.1. Taxonomy (NCBI): domain Eukaryota; kingdom Metazoa; phylum Chordata; class Amphibia; order Anura; family Ascaphidae; genus Ascaphus; species Ascaphus truei. The sequence continues at coordinate 255,255,231 of NC_134485.1, forward strand.
TTGTAGCAAGATTATATCTCCTGCCAGTCTTTTGGCTTCTGAAAGGCCAATACGTCTCTTTCGGGGGGTGTTTAAGCCCTTGGTGTTTTGGGATATTATATTAATCGCATGGTGGTGGTTCAAGATTCTATAATACAAATGAACAGAGTGATAACTTACATATAGTTGAAGAGTCGGTACATTCGTCTTCGGAAACGATCTGGTATGAGAACATATACAACGAGAGATATACATATTATTACATGGTAGTGGCAAATGCTTGCAAAACTTGAAGGAGGGGAGGGATAGAGAGGGAGGGGAGGGGTAAACCGAGGACCTCGGCTTCCAAACATTGTTTGGGGGGACCAGCCATAGTGGGACCCGTGGTGCGAGTCTCACAGGTTAAATGAACGTGAGGGGGGCGGGCAGTGGCCCAGCGGCTCGACGCCGCAGTGCTCCTTTGTTTAGGAGCTAAGCTTTCGAAAAGGGAAAACAAAATCACCCCAAAGAGTACGGGGTGGGTTGTGTGTGTGATCTTACACATCAGGGAAATAAAAGCAAGAATGGGGGGCATTGGACGTTATAATTGTTTACATCAACATATCATTTCTCATTTTTAGAAGCATTAAGTAGGGTTGACTGGCAGCTATAGTTTGGCAGACTCTGCATTCGTAGTCTACAGGGGGAGAGGGATAAATAACATGGAAAAAGTTACCTAAAATGTAACCTTTAATATTTTAACCTGTAATAGAGAATTGGTAGCTGAACTTTGGGAGATCAATTCTATTATTGGCAACATGTAGACTTATATTACAAAAACACTTTTATCTAGAAAACAGTTCCAAACAAACATTGTGTGTCAGTCCCTTTAAGTGTTCGGGTTAGTTAAAACTGGTTATCAAACTTTGAATGACTCGAACTTGTGGGTAACTTGGGAGAACAGTTTCACAATGAAAAAGGAAATAACCTAGATTTTGGGACGTGTATATTCTAGAAACGTAGAAACTAAAACTCAGTAACTTCTCGATGTGCAGGTTGTCTTGGTTGTTGTGACTTCATCGAGTTGGTCGATATGTTCCAGGTACCGCAACCGTTGGTTAGTTTTTAGGTGGGTTACTGAAGTGGGCCACGTCTCGATTAGAGCCTTAAGTCCAGGCCACGTTTTGGCTTGTCTGCCATCTTAAATGGGTGTTAAGTAAGTATCCAGCTCTAGTTCTTCAAGTGGGTTGGGTCTTTGCTCGCCCAGAGGTTGGTGTTTTCACCCATGCCTGGCGTTGTGTCTTAGTTGAATGACGAGGCTTTTGAGAGGCCTCCGGATCCTCTGGTTCGAGTAGACCCAATGATCATAGTTTTCCTCACCTTCTTCTGGTGAGAGTAGAATGTACATCGACTCTTGGTAAGTGAAAAATATTTTGCACGGGAAACCCCAGCGATAGCGGATTTTATTGTTCCGCAGTGAGTTGGAGATCTGCGCGAACATTCTCCGCTTATTCAGCATGATTTGAGCCAAGTACGGAAAGATGAGGAGTGGAACGTTATCCTGCTCTATCTTTGGGGTTGTTCTAGCGGCTCTCAATATTTCCTCTTTAATACGGAAATAGTGTAGGCGTGTGATCACGTCTCGTGGCTTTGCTGGGTCTAGGCCTTTCGGTCTAGGAAGCCTATGGGCTCTGTCCATCTGAAGTTTTTCATCCGATGTTTCGGGTAACAGGGACATGAAAAGCCGAGTGAGATATGCGTCCAATTGGGCATTGTCCACTTCTTCTGGGATACCTCTGATCCGCAGGTTATTGCGTCTTGCCCGGTTCTCCGTATCCTCCAGTTTTTCAAAAATAGTTTTGACTTGAGTTTTTAATTCCTCGATATCTTGCGTTTGAGTCTCCTGTGCAAGGGCGGTGTTATCCACCTTCTCCTCCAAGTCCACAATGCGGTCTCCTATGGACGCAATCTCCTCTCTGATGCTGCGGCGGAAGCTCTGCATCTCAGAGTGGAAAGAGCTTTTTAGTTCTTGTACAAACACCATCATTTCTTTATGGGTAAGGGAGCGTCCGTCTCTTCTCCAGAGTCTAGCTCTGAATCTGCGTCTCTGCCTGCAGTAGACGCTTCTTGATCTTTGGTATTTTGTTTTTTGAAGAAAAGGGATGCCTCACGCCTGGCCACCGGTTTTTTTTGTTTAGTGGATGGCATGTTTGTTGTTTTTACTTGGTACGTTTTTGACTTTGAATAGAGCTGAGTATATTTAGGTGATGTAAAAAAAAAGGAATAGTTAAGTTGGAATAAGCCCCCTCATTCCTCTGGAGACCTGATCACACACACAATGGTAGCAGTTCCATAATTGTTTTTAATTGAGCCTTTGTTCCATGTGACCTTGACTTCTCATCTGGGCATGATTTAAAGACTGTGGTGGGCCCAGTGGAACGTTTATAGAGGATGTTGGGACTCACAATAAGGATGAATTGTGGGGGAGGGAGAGTGAGTGGATTTTTATTAACACTTTCTTCCAGCTCTTTCTTTTCAGAATCACTGTATCTTTTATTTATTTAGATGCAGTTTGTGCTGTTGGGAGGAGCAAGATGGCCGCCAACCACCTCTCAGCAGTGTCTGAGTTAGTTGGGTGGACCAAGATGGCCGCCGGCTACTCCCCAGCATTGGCCGGATGGGTGAACCAAGATGGCCACCGGCCACCACTCAAACAGGGCCGCGCCGAGTGGTGAGTCTTTCCCCCTCTGGGTGGATCGTCTGTCCCCCCTCCGACAGAGCTCACAGGGCCCTGGAGCCACAAGGGAAGGCACCCGCTCGGGGTCCGCCGCGCCTCCAGTTTGCAGCTGTCAGCGCCTCACGCTTTTGCCGGCGCCATGTTGCTGCTCCGGCAGGGCACGGGCTCGGGCACGTGGGGAAATGTTTGTGAGGGAGGTGGGTGTGTGAGGGTGGTGGGCGACCCCCTGTCTGCTGCAGCGCACCTCCGCCTAGTTCTGTAAAGCGCGGCGTCTCCCCTTACCTCCTTTCATGTCTCCTATATCGGCTGGCTCCAATGCAGCCTCCCGGTCCTGGCGGCCATCTTGGAATCACTTTGGAGGCAGAGGGGTGACCCGCGATCGATTTGGAGGACGCGGAGCCAGGTGCAGACACACTGGGGGGAGCCCAAAGGTGCACTTATTTGTAACAGTCCTTGGCAAGTGATTTTGGGGTGTTTTGCCCCCGATCTTCAGGTTTGATGGGGTTTGATCGGCAGTTTCCTGAGGAGCAGAGCAAATTGCGACTAGCACGCTCAGCCTCCTGGCTACGCCCCCCGGAGACCAGGACTTTTAACACATTTATATTTATATCAAGATCATTCACTAGGCAAAATGAGGTTGTAACAACAAAATGCAGTTTATTCGGGTAAACCCGCGTGCAACACAAAGGATTCCACAAAATACAGATAAAAACACACTTACTGGGGGTCTGGGCGGGGGGGGGGGGAATCTAGGCTCAAATAGGTGCAGGGTGCCTGCTTCAGAAGACTTACCCTGACCGGGATATACACCCGGACTTCCTGGTCCTCTTTTCGGCTAAAGATCCTTGCCGTAACCGCAACATTCAATTCTCAGAACTTGGTCCTGACACCTGACTAGTCTCTGCAGGGCAGACTTTCCTTGCTTCAAAACTAAGCCGTTTGCTCTGCTATTCGTGACAAAGCAACTTTGAGAAGCCCTAGCTTCATCGACACAAGTCACAAGATGGTCTGGTTCTCTGAGTCAGCTTCCTCCTTACATACCCTCACCTGTTCTATGTTCAGCATGGAGGAAGGAGGAGTGACCAATCAGAGCGTGGGAATTCCCTTCCACCAGCCAATAGGAATAGGGGCTCGTCCTTTGGCTTATGTCAGAGGAGGGGGCGTGCCAATCTGACTCGGGTTTCCCCATGTGCGGGACATAGGAATTGACCAATGGGAAACACGCCAACATTCTCCCGCTTCCCACAGTCAATCCATTGCCACCTACTGGGCAGGAACTGCATTAGGTAGCTATAGATGGAAACCTCGCTCAAAAACCCCTGGTTTGAAAAGGGCGTGCTGCCTAGGGAGTAGCTCATAGACATATGACAGGTGTATCTACAGAGATACACAGAGAAAGAATCCCTTTGCAGGCGCACCACATGCCTTTATAGAATAAATGTGGTCAGGGTAGATATAACATGTATAATAGAAAATTTTTATTCAAATACGTGATGGTGCAATACAAATAGCAAAAGTATAGTTTATATTTACTATGTTAAAAGACACTAATGTCACAACAAATGGTCCAAAGAAGCTACTTTGGGCCCATTCAGCAGATGAGTATAGATGGTGTTGATACACTGTCTAAAGTATTTACATATATCTGAAGTATAGCAGTATATGTCTTGAGATTTGTGTCTCTCAAAACCGAGGCGACACCTGGTGGTGCTGAGATGTATTGCACCCAGGGTCTAGTTACTCGCTGTTGTGTATCTATGCTCCAAAACGTTTTGTGTGGTTTCACAGCTGGGACCACAGTTGTCGTCCACCGTTCCTCTATTATCAGTTGGTTTATGTGCTTAGCCGTTCAGTGTGGTTGGCTGGGTAAGTATCACTTCCATATAGACACACCTGTGTCTATATGGAAGTGATACTTACCCAGCCAACCACACTGAACGGCTAAGCACATAAACCAACTGATAATAGAGGAACGGTGGACGACAACTGTGGTCCCAGCTGTGAAACCACACAAAACGTTTTGGAGCATAGATACACAACAGCGAGTAACTAGACCCTGGGTGCAATACATCTCAGCACCACCAGGTGTCGCCTCGGTTTTGAGAGACACAAATCTCAAGACATATACTGCTATACTTCAGATATATGTAAATACTTTAGACAGTGTATCAACACCATCTATACTCATCTGCTGAATGGGCCCAAAGTAGCTTCTTTGGACCATTTGTTGTGACATTAGTGTCTTTTAACATAGTAAATATAAACTATACTTTTGCTATTTTTATTGCACCATCACGTATTTGAATAAAAATTTTCTATTATACACGTTATATCTACCCTGACCACATTTATTCTATAAAGGCATGTGGTGCGCCTGCAAAGGGATTCTTTCTCTGTGTATCTCTGTAGATACACCTGTCATATGTCCAGGAACTGCATTAGGCAGTGAGGCATTTAAAGTGAGGTTTTTAAGTGATAAAAACAGTTAGACTACAGTTAATATATATATAGTTAATATACTCACTTTCTTCATGGAAGACCAATAACCAATAACCTCAGCTGATATGACATGGATCTAATTGCATTCTCTTCACAGGTATGTTCCTGATGTTGAAACCCTGTGTATAAGACTGAATCTGGCCTTGTTGAATTGATATATAAGTATGTTCCTGATGTTGAAACCCTGTGTATAAGACTGAATCTGGCCTTGTTGAATTGATATATAAGTATGTTCCTGATGTTGAAACCCTGTGTATAAGACTGAATCTGGTCTTGTTGAATTGATATATAAGTTAGTATGTTTGAATGTAAAAAGTTTTTTTTTTCTTCCTCTTAACTCTGTGCTGTTAATTGACCAAATGGAACAAGCTGACTGATTGGGGAGGGGGAGGGTCATGTGACTGTTTTTTGTGTATAATACCAACACCTTTGCTGCATTGGGCAGGAACTGCATTAGGCAGTGAGGCATTTAAAGTGAGGTTTTTAAGTGATAAAAACAGTTAGACTACACTAATATATATATAGTTAATACTGCTGCGGCAGAGTTTATTCGAGCATTTGCCCGTTCTCTGCCGCAGCAGTAGCCTGGCGTGCGCCCGAGAGTGACGGGCGCGCGCCGAAGCAGTGGAAGAGCGCCCTCCGATCGGGGCGCTCTCCCTACCGCTGCCGGGTCCGCCGGGTCCCCCGGAACCCCCTGCCGCTGTCCCGCGATCGCGGGACACCAGTGCTCCCTCGGGGAGCCCCTGGACGCGCGTGCAGGGGGCGCACGCTCCCAAAGACGCGTGACCGCGCGGCACGCCGAGGGGCGGCCACTAGCAAGCCGGGAGATTTCCCGGCTTGCGGTACCGACCACACTGCAATAAAGTGTGTCGGTACTGTATACTCACTTTCTTCATGCAAGACCAATAACCAATAACCTCAGCTGATATGACATGGATCTAATTGCATTCTCTTCACAGGTATGTTCCTGATGTTGAAACCCTGTGTATAAGACTGAATCTGGCCTTGTTGAATTGATATATAAGTATGTTCCTGATGTTGAAACCCTGTGTATAATACTGAATCTGGCCTTGTTGAATTGATATATAACTATGTTCCTGATGTTGAAACCCTGTGTATAAGACTGAATCTGGTCTTGTTGAATTGATACATAAGTTATTATGTTTGAAAGTAAAAAGGTTTTTTTTTTTGTTTTTTTTCCTCCTCTTAACTCTGTTGTGCTGTTAATTGACCAAATGGAACAAGCTGACTGATTGGGGAGGGGGAGGGTCATGTGACTGTTTTTTGTGTATAATACCAACACCTTTGCTGCATTGGGCAGGAACTGCATTAGGCAATGAGGCATTTAAAGTGAGCTTTTTAAGTGATAAATACAGTTAGACTACAGTTTTACTAGAGGTGACTGGGGACTGGATCTACTGCACACTCTTTTACTCAAGACAACAAACGGTAAGCTATTCAGATCACACTATGATCCCATGCTTGTTAGCCTGCATAGTTTAACCCCCCACCCCTTGACAACTTCTTTCACTGCAGCCTCTCCCAAAACTGACTGCACAAAACACTGAAACCCTGAATTGACCCTAGCATTGCAATGCAGCAAAACACTTGACAAGGTACAGGCCCACCCCTGCTGTTTAGTCTGCACACACTCACTCTGCTCACAACAGCTCCTTGCAGCACTGCCTACCTCTGGCATCATGAACCTTCTATGTCTATTAACTTTTTTCTTTCTCCTGGCCTCATGGAGATGTTACTCTCTCTATCCACTACAAACTCCTCCATCCTGGCCCACACCCAACATCAACATACACCCTGGACTACTCAAAAGCCTTGCACTATCTACTGAATGTTGATGGAGAACTCTAAAAACCAGCACACCAACCACTGCTCACTCTAATGGAAAACACCACAAATGTACAACTTGCAAACAACTACCCAAATTTCTACTCATACTATTACTCTCTCTAGCAGGTGATGTTGAAACTAACCCAGGTCCTCCCATTTCAGCTCTGTCCCATGCCCCTGAGAATTCCACCTTTAAATTCCAAAAAGGGCTATCTGTCGCCCATATAAACATCCGTAGCCTGCTGCCCAAACTGGATGAACTAAGGGCATGGTGCCTTATGCATAAACCCAAAGCCATCGTTCTTACAGAAACATGGCTATCCTCTAAAACCCCTGATGCAAATATCGCCATTCAGGGATACTCCATTTTTAGGAGAGATAGGGCAAAGAGAGGAGGAGGGGTGTTATTTTATATTGCAGACACCTTACAATTTACACTGTTACATTGCCCACCAAGTCCACCCTCTTTTGAAACTCTAGTTGGCAAAATCTGCCTCCCATTTTCTAAGCCCATCTTGCTTGATGGCATCTACCGCCCCCCTAAAGCCCCTCTACAATCCTTGACTGATATCACCCAATTTCTTGCCTCCATTTCCTCTCTGAATGAGAAGAGTGAGCTGCTAGTTCTAGGGGATTTCAACTTCAATTGGCTTGACCCTAAAAACCACAAAATCCAGATACAACTCAAGTCACTTAACCTATCGCAACTCATTTCCCAACCCACACGAATAAACCTGAAGTTGCATAACCATTCCTTGCTAGACTGGATTCTCTCCTCAAACCCCAGCAGAATCCAATCCTCTGGCATCCTTCCTGATATTTTCAGTGACCATGCAATAGTGTACTGTGTAAGGAAAATTAAACCGCCCCATTCAAGCCCTAAAGTTCTCCTCACTAGAACATTTAAAAACTTTAACCCACAACAGTTTCTGGATGACCTTACCAACTGCCCATGGCACAGAATCGATTTAATTCCCGACCCTGATTCTGCGCTCGACTATTTCCAATCCGAGTTCTTAAAACTCTGCGATACCCATGCTCCACTACGCAAAATAAGAGTACGGGGGGCCCACCTTCCATGGGTTACACCTGACCTTATAGCACTCTACAAGTTCAGGGATGCCTTGTGGAAAAGCTACAAAGTAACTGGCACTACCAAGGATCTCAATCACTACAGATGCCTGCGGAACGTGTGCACAAGGCAAACAAGGTATGCAAAAGCACAATATTACTCTGACAATCTCCACCAAAATACATCAAACCCAGCTAACTTCTGGAAGGTTATCAACAATATATTCCAGGCTCCTAACCATCAACAACCAAGTAATATCACTAAGGGGGATATTACTCTGACAAACCCCACGGACATTGCAAATGCATTCAATGATTACTTTGTGGGGTGTGCCACTAACTTATTAGCGAAACGCAGCACAAACTCCAAACCTGAATCTCATCCAGGGAGTACCCCTATTGTCCCACCCCCTCCCAACACTGCCCACAATTTTCAATTTAGCCCAGTATCTGAAGAGGAGATTACACAAGCGCTCCTCAAACTAAAACTAAGCAGCCAATGTGGACCCGACTTACTACAATCTAGGTTCCTACGACTTGGTGCCCCAGCCATTGCCAAACCAATTGCGTCCATAGTCAACTCTATCGTGTCTGCAGGCCATATCCCTAAGACCTGGAAAACTGCCAGAGTTGTCCCAATCTTCAAAAGTGGGGACAAAAACACTGTCTCAAACTACAGGCCAATCTCACTTCTCCCAATTCTATCCAAAGTTATGGAAAAATGTGTCCACTCCCAATTAAGCGATTTCTACACCAAGACAAATTTCCCTAGCCAATTCCAGTCTGGGTTTCGTCCCAAACACTCCACCGTAACTACCCTGCTAAAAGTTTGCAATGAAATCCAGTGTGGAATGGAATGGGGACAACTCACTGGTGCAGTATTCCTAGATTTTGCAAAGGCTTTTGACACAGTCGATCATGCTATCCTGCTTAACAAACTCCAGAGCTCTGGATTAGGGAAACATGCTTTAAACTGGTTTCAGTCCTAACTATCAGGAAGATCCCAACATGTGTCCATCTCAGGCTCTAACTCCAACCCCCTGGATATCACCTGTGGTGTCCCGCAAGGCTCTGTTCTGGGGCCCCTACTCTTCTCAGTGTTCATTAATGATCTTCCCACAGCTTGTAAGGAAGCCTCAATACACATGTATGCAGATGACACAATCCTGTATGCACACAGCCATGGCCTCTCTGACCTTCAACACATACTTCAGTCTGACTTTTTGAGACTCGAAAACTGGATTTCCCAAAACAAACTGTTTTTAAACACTGACAAGACTGTAACAATGGTATTTGGGACCAAGACTAAATTTGTAAAGCTTCCAGTGACTGAGCTCCTGATTAGAACCAACGCTAACACCACCCTAACACCTGTCACTAGTTTTAAATACCTGGGCTTATTGTTTGACTCCCACTTAACATTCGGGATGCACATTGATACCCTGACAACCAAGACCTATGCCAAACTAGGGGTACTTTACAGGAACAAATCCTCCCTAAGTCTCCTGGTCAGAAAGCGTATTGCACAGCAGATGCTAATGCCAATTATTGACTATGGAGACATAGTATATGGCTCGGCTCCTCAAACCCACCTTAGCAAACAGACACCCTCTACAATTCAATTTGTCGTTTTGTTCTCCAATGCAACTACAGCACACATCACTGCGAAATGCTCAAAGAACTAGATTGGTCATCACTAGAGTCTAGGCGCAAAGTTCACCTTTCCTGTCTCACCCTCAAATACTTTCTGGGCAAGCTACCCCGCTACCTGAACAAGCTCCTCACCCCTACCACATGCAGCACCTATCACCTGATATCAGACTCCAAAAGACTATTCATGGCCCCAAGGCTCAACAAAGTATCCGGACGTTCCTCCTTCTCCTTCCGTGCACCCCAAAACTGGAACAACCTACCAGAGACTCTCATATCCACCACCAGCTTAAGTTCTTTCAAATCTAAGGCTGTCTCACACTTTAATCTGGTCTGTAACTGTTTCATACGCTCATAATATATATTTTCTTTAACTGTGCACGCAATGTCTTGTATATAATGTATACCTTGTTCATGTATGTAACTATTTGTAACCATGTATTATTTGTTTTACTCTGTGCCCAGGACATACTTGAAAACGAGAGGTAACTCTCAATGTATTACTTCCTGGTAAAATATTTTATAAATAAATACTGGGCAGGCTCCACTGAGTCTAGCAGACTAGAGTGTCCTCCCCCCAGGGGGTCTCTATTCTCCGGACCCAGTACTCCACCCTGCCCAGGCCACTTAACACCCCTCAACATCCTGTCTCCTCTATGAACTCTGATGTCTATCCAGACTTCCCGGCACCTATATTGATGCCCAGGCTGACTTAATAGACATTTATTGTAAATGCACAACTATAATAAAACACACTTTAACACATATGATAACTTGGGGAGACCCATAGCTGTAAGGGAAATAGGACTGGGATATTTGGACTTGAAAACCAGGAGTCTGGAGGACATTGAACAGCCCCGGTCTGTAATTCAACCCTCGTACCAGCAAATAATGCTTGCACACCAGGGAGAATTAAGGGACTACCGGTAACTTTGGCCCCCGAACTCCTGCAAACAAAACCATTGCATTTCTACCCAAATATCCCACCGAAAACTTACACGTAGAAAGTTTCATGAGTCTAGAGAAAAGGGAACATGAAAAGTGGAAAAGCAGGGGACACTTTAACTTTTACATGTGATAATATATGGCCCCTGCTTATGGTGCTAGGCAGCTGCCAAGGACCCACGTTCTCAGGGGTAACCAGATTGGCTTAACCTTTATTGTATACCTGGATACCCCCTTACCATCACAGTAGACACAAGTGTGAGGCCAATTGGGGGTTCAACAAAGCCAGTAAAGAACTACGGTAGGGCAAGCCTATAAAACACTCAAAATGACAGATTCCCCTAAAATAGAGAGGACTATAGACAAAAAAAGCAGCCTGCGAGCTACAGTATGGCTATACAATCAGGTAAAAAAGAAACCAAACTGCTAAAGAAATTCGGCTCTTTAAACATGGAAACAAATCAGGCAGATTGTTGGGAACAAAGAAAACAAACAAAGCGCACAACATTCATCGTGAAAAATGTAATAAACTGTGTTTATAAAAAAGGTGTTTCAAGGTTATGCGTACATCAAGGTAAAATTAGTCAAGCATACCATTCAACCTATATATATATTTTTATTATCTGTATTCCAAGGTGCATTTTATATTTTGTGAGATCTATCGGTTTGCTGAACACCGAGTTGATTTCCATTCTTCTGCGCATGTGTAACGCTGTTGCCTGCCTCTGTGACTGCCAAGTGAGGTTTGCAGCAGGACGGGCATACACCGCGACTCAGAGCAAACCAGGCGCTCTGACGTCATAGACGGGATCGCAGGACTACACCGCCACGCTGCTTGACTGATCTGGAAGTGCAGTGAGGTCTGCGGGGGAACCAGTGTACAACTACTCCCCAGGATCCACTAAGCGCATTGACGCCATATACAGGACATTGGGACTGTGGCAGAGTCTTCAACTACCTGGTATTTTACCTACCTGCGTGTGTGGAGAGGGGAGAGAAGTCTCGGTAGTTCCTGGTTGCAGCCGTTGGTAAGTGCCACTTTGTGGCTCTATGCTTGACTAATTTTACCTTGATGTACGCATAACCTTGAAACACCTTTTTTATAAACACAGTTTATTACATTTTTCACGATGAGTGTTGTGCGCTTTGTTTGTTTTCTTTGTTACTAGATTCGAGGGTCTTGGGCTACCCTTTTGCACAGCAGCAGACGCTCATCTACATTGGTATATAATTAATTACTTTTTTCACTTGGTGGGGTGTTTTTGATTTATCATTGATATCACAACATACACTGCTTTATTAAGTTTATATTTTTGTGCGCACTTGTATTTTTTCTATTTTTAGATTGTTGGGAAACCTTATGAGAGAATTTAACAACATGAAATCGATTACCAAGTTAAAAGACACAACAGGGCAAATTAAAACAGAACCAGAGGAAATAAGTAAAACTTTCAAGGAATATTATGAACAGCTATATGACACGGGAAGTGTTGACCCAATAAAAAATAAAACAGTTTTTCGCGAAGCTAAGAATCCCAAAGATTAGTGAAGCCCAGCTAGATGGCATAAACTCCCCTATAACAACAAAAGAAATCAATGAAACAATACAAAATCTAAAAAATATCAAAGAACCAGGTCACGATGGTTTATCGGCATAATACTATAAAATATGTAAAGAAAAAGTTAACTACCCTGTAGAAACAATGCTCTGAAGCATTCAAGAAGGAAATGCGACCTCCCACCTATGTCACATATCCTCCCCCCCAGCTTTCACCTTCTGGTGTGAGCGACCATGGATATATTTTACGAAAAGGCCACTACCTAACTTTTTGTAAGCTACCAATACTTTTAGAGAATACAAATCTTGTTATCTTATTAAGGGCCGTCAACCCTGTATACTAACTTGTAGCCTTACCTACATTGTCAAAGAGAGAAAAATTTCAATATTGCAATATTCACATACTGCATACTCTAGAGACATAATATACAGTACGATATAATTGCATAAGCGAGTTATGTTGCAAGGTTAAGTGCCCGTGACATAGTCTGCACGTGTAACCTAATCGGTTAGTTCCCATACATTTTTTTTTCTTGACTTCCAGTCCATTAATAACTAAACAGAAAATGTAACCTAGTTTGGGCACTCTCACATCACCTGGATAATTTGTGAGTAATTTAAAACTTATAACTTGAGTGATATCCGTTAAAATGATTAAACAAAATTGATCCTGTTGTGAAAACACTAGTGTAGTGTCAGGGATCAAAGGTAAGAGTGAAAGACTAGTATAGAGTCTATCACCAGCCACGCTGTGGGTACAGTAATCCACAGAGTCATAACGTGGAACTAATTGTCCACTGTCCTTAGATAAAAACAGAAACTATATGGTAAAGAGATTGTGCTGATTGTGTGTACAAAAATTGACCTATTGTTGAGGTCAGTGATGAAGGCTAACCCTAATTATGGTATGTCTGATAGTCGCCTCACAAAGTAGTCTGCATATAGGTTCCCAACTCTGATTGGCTGAAGTACCATGTGACAGACTTTGGATGACATCACATCCGTTCTCTCCCAAGCTTCTGTCACATGGTCTACTTCAGCCAATCAGAGTTGGTATTTTGTTCCCACGCTCTGATTGGCTCTTGTACCATGTGACGGTGGCCATCTTGTTTTTGATTACGTCATCTTAAAGGCAAATGAAGCACAGCCATTCTGATTGGCTGGCGTCATTTCCTTTCAATGACATCATCAAATTTTTATTTTTTTGCAAAATCACATAGCTTTCACGGCCCAATCAGGGCCGTGGGAACCATATGATGAAAATGTGACTCATAGGCCTATAAAAGCCTATGTCGTCTCATTTTTGAGCCAGACGCCGAGGAGGACGACCTCCTGGAGGAAGAAGAGGACCAGGGCGTGGCGCAAGAAGACTCAAGAAGACCCCGGAAGAAGAAAGAAGAAGACAGATGAAGACCCCCGTGACGGAATGGATTACAAATAGAAGAAAGAAGACACAATTGGATTGTAATGGTTTGATTGGTTTGATAATGACTTTTACAGGTTTTTGATTTTTTTTTTAATGTAAATTTATTGGCCCTGTATTTATGTATGTCCCTTTGGATATACATACATACATACATACATACAGGGACACTGAATGGTTGTATTGTAATTTTTGATGTAATGTAATTGTTTTTTTATGCTCATTTATTGCCCCTGTATGTAAAGGTTAAAGCTAGAAAGCCAACCATTACAAATTAATGGTTAGAGGCGCTCGGCAGGAGAGTCAGAGGGGAAGGAAGAGCGGAGGAACCAGGTAGGGAAAGAGCTGGGATAACGGAGGCATGTCGAGGGGTGCGTGTCCCTCGATAGGAGACCAGTGATCGGGAACGCGCGCACACAGTGAGGGGACCGCGCGCGTGCGCAGAACGTGTGCCTGGGTGTGCGGACCGTGCCATGGAGGAACGGCTCAGGGAGGAGGATAGAGATTGGGAACGTAGGGGAGCGGGATAGTTAGCCGCCATGGGACATAGGGTGACGGGGACACGCTGGGAAGCACGACTCCCCCGATCCGTTACAGTATCCCCCCTTGAGGATTGGACTCCAGACGATCCTCCCAAGGTCTATGAGGAAACTTCCGATGGAACTGTCTGAGGAGTGCTGGAGCATGAATGTGATGCGATGGTATCCAGGAGCTTTCCTCCGGGCCATATCCTTTCCAGTGTACGAGGAACTGAAGTCTGCCCCTGGACCAACGAGAATGGAGTAGGGACTGGACTTCAAATTCTTGTTGTCCTTGTATGACTAGAGGATTAGGTCTCTGAGGATGGTCCCGGCTAGTGGGGGTCGCCATGACGGATAGGCACGCATGCGCAGAATTGTGCTGATGTCTCGGCGGTGAGAAGGAAGCTCGCACATACACAGTAGACTCTGAGGTGTGGCTGCCATCTTCTGTAATGCTCTGCAGGGGAACTACATAGCCCAGAATCCCCTGGGGTGGCCAGATCAGGTGGCGCAGCTCATCCAATAGGGATGTATAACGCTGTGCTCACAACAAACAAGGCGGGACCACGGACTGAGGTGGGAATTGGTAGAAACGCCACCCACAGCCACGGGGGCACATCTGGAGAGTGGGTTGGTCGAGGTAGCCGGATCGGGGTTGGAGAGGTCAGAGTTGTCGTAATTCTTGCCGAGGTCAGAGTAGGAGAGGTCCAGATCGTAGAAGGTACTATTAGACAAGGTCAGGATTGGAGATAGTAGAAAAGTTGTTGGCTGACTGCCATGGTCAGGGTTGGAGAGATGCAGCAGGTCAGCGGTAAGCCGGGGTCAGTAAGCCAGAGGTGTGGATTCCAAGGATAATGCCGGGTCGGTACACGAAGCAAGATACAGCAAGACAAGGCAAGTCGAGGCTGCGAAGGAAAGGAGAGGTCAAACACAACGATACATGGATCTATGATCAGCCAAAGTGCCAGTGGCACTGCTGAGCATATATAGGCCTGGGTGGCCAATGAGACAGGGGGGGCGGAGCAGAGGCGTGGCCTCAGCGGAAGCCATGATTGGTTAGAACGGTGCAGGAGACAGGTGGAAGTGTGTAATGGGATCAGTGTTGTCACTGTGCTTGGGTGCGCTGCACACGCGTCACGTGCGTGCACCGCGTGCCGTCGCTGCACGACGTAATATGGAGGTTATACCTACCCCCGCAGTACATGGTGACATCACCTGTGCATGCTGTGAGGCCCTGCAAACATAACGGAATGATCTTGAAAGTTTGTATGTAAATAAATATCAGTGTACAAAAAAAAATGTACCATTATTACCAAACCAAATTTTGATTTCGCATTTATAACTTGTTTCTGCTGTTGTCTAACACTGCACTTCCCTTTCCCTATTGCAGTCAATTACTGATTCAAAGTTTTCAGTGCTAGGTGAACTTGCAATATAATAGAGGTGCAAAACAATATATGCATGTCGGTGAAATTCATTGAAGTCAAAATAGCTAGACTGCATAGTGCTCAGGGGCACATTTAATAATCATGAAAGTTTTCACCTCTAACACATACTGTACTTCTTCAAAAGTAAAGCAAATGCTTTTATAAAGCTGCTACTGTACAACAACCACCACACAACCATTACCAGATACAGTACTTTAATTTGAAAGTCGGAATGTTAGAAGCTCTTTCAATACCGAATATGTTCATAGTATGCACGTTTTATGACATCTAAAAATAGACAAGTATTATTCAGAAGTTTCAAATTGTACAGTAAGGTAGGACAGTGAGAAATGAAGGAGTTTTCCAAACAAAATTTTTGAGTCAAGGCAATATTTTGAATGTGTGAAACAATTCTAAAAGCTCTTTTATCTTGTATTCAACACTGCTGTTTTACGACCTTGCAGACACAGAAGACAGCGGACGGCTTTTTCTTCACTGAATTTGAATTACATCTATTCATCTAATCAGAAAAAAGAAAAAACATTTACTTTGTCTGTTAGTCTTGATTTCCAGTGCTCTGAAGCCTTCACTTGAGGGGTTGTGGCCAAATTATATGCCTCTGGAAACTTTCTGGTCCAACAAGGTAACTCAATGCAAGGGACAAATAATTTCTCTTCTGTGGGGATGTGTGAGGTATCAAGCACCCACACGGGGAAACTGATTTAGGCACACATTTTTGGGCCATAACAGACAAAAAAGATATATTAACATAATAAGATTTATGCTCATGCATACATGCTGTACATACATATACACAAATATACACACACATTCATTCATACAAACATATACACAATAATTTATACATACTGTATGCTCATACTGTAGATACATGAACTGAACAAAACACACACTGACTACGCTGCATACACAGATAGACTGCTATGGGATATTCGGACAGTCTTCTATGTCTGTCCTAGATTTCGTGAGTATCATTGTCACAGATTAGGCCATTCCGAACCCTTAAGGGCCCTTTTATTCACTACACCAAACCAATCCATCATACCTAAAGATTTTTGTGCCCTGGTACAAAAAGTATGAGAAGATTGTGTAATTGCAGCCTTTTCTGGTGTATCCCTAGTACCAAGAACTGCAGGCAGGTTCAGTGAGTATCAAGGAATCTTTATTTACGAGTGCACAATGAGATGACACCTCAACCACCTGTTTCAGTGTGATCTGAGGTGGGGTCATCCCAGTCTCAGTATTTATACATTACATTTAACCCTTATCTTATATGCATATATTATCCCTTCACCCAATCCACAAGCTCCACATTGCACATTGCAACCATCCCATAATACTTGTTTCACCCAAATTCCTAGGGAGTACATGATTTACCTGGGATAAACACAGAACAAACCTTGCCCAATCACACATTCCATTCTATACACAGAATGACCAATAAACACTTATCAGACATACAGTACACACATACAATAGAGGAGACAAGATGAAAGACCAGTAACCCCAGACCCTTTGTCTTCTCCATAGCCCTCCTGTCAATAATTCTTTCACAGTTTCCCCTTTCTATACTTGAAACAAGAGTTCTCAGGTATAACCCAAAGTTATTTGGTAATATTGCTTAGTCTCTGAAATTCCAGATCAGCCATTGTGGATCTTAGTGCTTCTTCTTTTCGTATACACTTCTCCAGTTCCTTAGCCAGGGATATATCATCATATTCATCCCGATATTCATCCTTATTCCAGGTCATATTGTGATAGTTTGCAAGGGTTATACCATCCAAGGATGTGTACAAGGGGTATTTTCCGGCTTCTTCTTGGAGGGCCATTACTTGTGAAGAGGGTCTGAGGCACTTGGCAAGTTGCAGCTTTTAAGACACACATATGACAAGACAAGACAAACAACAAATAGAATCAATCCTTGGACAATTTTTTGTTCCGAGAGATCCCAGCCATGCACTTCTCTCCTCATATTATCTATGGTTTTCTGGAGAGTTTTCACCTTATCAAGGTGCTTTCTTACATCCATATTCCTATCCTCAATCCAGGTGCAACTTTCAGCCCCGATAGTTTTACAGTGACCTCCTCTGTTTGCCAACAACATATCTATGCCGATTTGATGGGACACTACTGCTGCTCTTATATGTTTTTGTTCCTCAGTTACAATCTCAATACTCATAAGTTTCATTAACAATATCCTGCATAAGTGACGAGAAATTATTTATCCGGTTCATAACTTCAGTTCTCCATCCTGTCCATACTGGGAACCATGCCCATGCTTTATCTGCTTGTGTGAAAATCTCTCTTTTCACGATATACATTTTCCCCATGATCTAACCTTTGAGGTATATCAGACTCATTAATAACTCTCGTGGCCGGGGTTACCAACCCCAAACTACATTGACCTATTCCTCCCACTGGTATCCATTTCCATACCTGATTACCACAAATCCAGTATATCTGGAAGGAAATAAGGTCTGCTTTTACCATGCTGTTCCATGATATTCATTAAGTCTAAAATGTTCTGAGAAAAGGTGGAATTCATATTGCTTACATTTCGGATACTATTGGCATCATATTGACTCAAATCAGTATCATTCTCACACCACTTTGACTCAATATGCACATTCCCATGTAAATTATCAGACCCAGAGTATAGTGTTTTGGGCATTATTACATGGCCAGGTTTATAGTTAAACTGAGACAGATTACAAAGATAAATAGGGACGACTGGAAGCGCTACAGACACATTATTCTCGGAGGTGTAATTAAATTGGGCAATATTGGATCTCCATCTTACAAGAATTGGAGAATCAGGATCAGGAACTACACCTGAAAGGGCAATTGGTGCTGCCTCAATGGGCAGTTAGATTATGTAAGGTTACCAACAAATTTACCAACCAGGCTATTTTCTTCTGGAAGGTAAATGGATTTGGTACCTTATCTCTAGATCTGTTTTGTCTAACAGCTTCTTCCAATGCATATAATAACTTCTACCAGCTTCTACCAACACATATAATAACAAGTGTCCAGGCCGGATCCATAATACTTCCCATTGTGTTGATATATCCTTAACCATCCTCAGGGGGTTCCTTGTAAATGTCTTTTAATGTTTTTTTAACTTGGTCCACCAATTTACAATCAGATGCGTGGACCCAGGATTTGACTTCTGTGACCTTTACGGCAGTGTTTGTGGTAACCAAAATTTGATAGGGGCCCCTCCACTTTGGCTGCAGCACTGTTTTTCTTTTAGAAATTCTTTACAAGGATCCAATCTCCAGCTTCCAGACGTGAGTCTTAGAAAACTATTTTGATTAGCTGTACAGCTTTCACCTGGGTATGAAGAGACTATAAAAGTTATATTAGTTGCATACAATATTTAGATATCGTCCCATCTGCTATCATATGATCCTTAAGCAATAATTGAGCTGAAGAAGCCGTATTCATTGGCCGCCCCATCAATATCTCATGAGGGGACAGGCCATGTTTACGCGCCGGTGTGCTTCTGATGGACATAAGTGCCAAAGGTAGCGCCTCAGGCCACGTGAATCCAGTTTCCTCACAAATCTTCCCTATCTTACCCTTAATGGTCCCATTAGCCCTTTCAACTGCGCCAGCGCTCTGTGGATGATGTGCACAATGGAGGTGATAGGCAATACCTAACCCTTTAGCAACCTGTTGGACTACTGCTGCTGTAAAATGTGAACCCCTTGCTGAATAAATATGATATGGTAGACCATATCTAGGAATACCTTCCTGTAGTAGCTTAGGAATACCTTCCTGTAGTAGCTTTTTAGCATCAGCATGTTGAACGGGATAGGCTTCCACCCAATTGGAGAATGTACAAATGATTACCTACACATATTGTAATGTAAACTCCTAGTCATTTCAATAAAATCTATCTGTAGATTTATAAATGGCCCCCAAGGGCAGGGTGGGTGATTAACCCCTGTGATTTTGACTGGTCTGCTGATATTAAAAAGCCTGGCATGTAGAGCATTATGTACAGTGTCTTTCTGCTGCTACTGCCACCCCTGGTGCCCACCAGTCCCTTTTGATAATGCCCACTATTCCCTCCTTGTTCACATGGGAAACACTGTGTGCCATGAGAACAATATAGGGCATCAAGGAAAAGGGCAGAGCCTTCCATTGCAGCATGTCTAATTTTGACAAATTGGGCATACTTTATAATATTACTTTAACAGTTTAGAATTTCAACAATAATTTCCCTTTTTGCCTGAGCGAGACATATCATAAATCGCTGAATAGGGGTAATAGGATCTCTGGTGCCACCAGGTGGCCCTCCGGAGAGCGCCAGAGTCCATCAGGGTGTAATAGTCACCCTGCCAGTCTATATGATTCTAAGTTACACCATGGGGCAGAATTTTAAATTTGGGCTTGATCACTAAAATCAGTGATCAGAGACTGGGTGGTAAATATAAACATTTTAGTATCCTGAGGTACCTGCGGATATAAAGTTATATAGTATCAAAAGCATAAATAGAATCAGTGTTCACAGTCGCTGTTTCACCTGTAGCGAGTACACAAAGTCTGGTAAGGACATAAAAAACCCCCACAAATTTAGCAACTTGAAAAGGATAAATCTTGGGTAGAAGATTTGCATTTAAACCCTCATGTTGGGAGTTTGCATAATCTGACACCGAATTAGCCGTCGTATCTCTCTGACTGGATTGCCCAGAGATACAGTACATTCATTAAGATGAGAGGTTATAGACACGGTATTCAAGGTGAGACATCTTTGGAGAGAAAAATGGTTAGCAGTTATAAAAGGTCACATATTTAGTTAACTTACAGTAGAAAAGTGTGCGTAA
Source organism: Ascaphus truei (assembly GCF_040206685.1). Taxonomy (NCBI): domain Eukaryota; kingdom Metazoa; phylum Chordata; class Amphibia; order Anura; family Ascaphidae; genus Ascaphus; species Ascaphus truei. Next base: position 255,275,721 of record NC_134485.1, read on the forward strand.
AATTTCAGAAATAAAACCGCAACAAGAACATTTTTAGTTCTCCCTTCTGTACATTTCCCATAGAATAGTTTAATTCCACTCTACTATTTATATGAAGGAGGCAGGAATCCTAAAGAAACAAAAAATAACACAGGAAGTGGGGCATTGAAGGCAAAATAAAAAACCTTCATCCCAAAAACCTTGTCCCTGTCTATAAAGACAGCAGACTCCTTCAATACATAAAACTTGATACATAGTCAGCCTCTCAACACAAATATATATACACTGGTTAGTGCAGCACTTATAAAATATTTGTTATTTAGTACATAGGTGATTGTCAAGGGGAGTCTCAAGGAGTTCTGGTCTTAGTTGGGTGATTTCCTGTACTATTGTTTCACAAGTATCAGCCAAGGCTGCTGCAGCAGCTGTCACTGCCCTCACATGCTGTATGAGGAAAGCTTGTGGAAAGCTGTTACAGAGAGACATTGGGCTGCAGCGTGTTTTGCAGCTTGCCCTGCAGTAGAATTGCCGATATGGTCTTTATTATTTGTGTGAGCTGATTTTAACCTTCACTCTTTTCAATTACTGCTATTCAAAAATCAAACAGGACCAGTTCATTTAAGAAAACAAATCGTTAGTTTCCTATTATAAGTTTGAACAGAGAAACCTTGATAACTAAAAACAAAAAAACAAAACCATCTCTGCAACCTTTCCTATAAAAACAAAAATCTTATTGTTTTTAATTACTATTTATTTCAAATTCCTTATATCTTCATATTTTATTTGCATCAATAGATCATTTACATATTGTAACACAGCATCTCACACACCCAGGAATAACAAAACCTGTGCTACAGTAAAAACATGTTAATGAGCTATTGAATTATTATGTAAATACAAATCTATACTTGAGTCAGGATGTAAAGAAATCTTTTTACAACTGCCACATTTCATTTTCTTTTAAAGCTTTACACTAACAAACAATGTTGCCTACTGTAGGTTTATTTTAACCCTTAAAATTCTTTAATTCTAAATCATTAACTATCAGAGAGTAACACATAAACACTTCACTACACAACATGTAATAATTATGCCTTCAAACAAGTTACTATGGTCTTTCTAAAACAAAAACAAACAAACACAAAAAATATATATTTTTTAAAGAGGATGTACCCTTTTTCTTTTTAAGTGCAGGACATTGAAATAAGATAACATATGTTTTTCTAGGTTAATGGTTAACTCGTATACTGTGAAGTGTACAAACTCCTGTGTAAGTTTCTGTGAAGAAGGGAGGGTTGGGGGCTGCTTCTGCAGCTGTGGGGTACAGACATGAGCTGAATTGATTTTTTTTTAGGTTCAGTCCCTCATTTTCCTTGCAATTCCTTTATATTATATCCCTGATATAGTTATAGGAATTTTATTTACTAGTGATCCCTGACCACTGTTCCTGAAATGTACCCGCTGTGGGACCGTACAATTGTATCATACAAAATAGGGGCGACCCCCTGGGTGGGCTCCTTTACGGTTCCACAGAGGATGAATTTCCCATTATAGTTACTGCAGTTTTACACTATATCTTTTTAGTCACACAGACAATATTCCTTAGTTAACACAGACATTTATACTGTTTTTATAAATATTTCTTAATACTCACGGGATTCCGTCACTCAGGTAGGACCGTCAGGAGTTCAGGGTTTCACCAAGACATTCAACAATTATACTGAAGCCATTTTAGAAAAGGTGGCTTACCTTGTATTTGGTCGACCTGGAGAATGCCTTGGGATCTCCCGTTCCTCCTTTGGTCCCGGTCCCGAAATGTAGGAATCCCACTTCTGACACCAACTGTAATTGCAGCCTTTTCTGGTGTACCCCTGGTACCAATAACTGCAGGCAGGTTCAGTGAGTATCAAGGAATCTTTATTTACGAGTGCACAAGGAGATGACACCTCAATCACCTGTTTCAGTGTGATCTGAGGTGGGGTCATCCCAGTCTCAGTTTTTATACATTACATTTAACCCTTATCTTATATGCATATATTATCCCTTCACCCAATCCACAAGCTCCACATTGCACATTGCCACCATCCCATAATACTTGTTTCACCCAAATTCCTAGGGAGTACATGATTTACCTGGGATAATCGCAGAACAAACCTTGCCCAATCACACATTCCATTCTATACACAGAGTGACCAATAAACACTTATCAGACATACACACATACAATAGAGGAGACAAGATGAAAGACCAGTAACCGCAGACCCTTTGTCTTCTCCATAGCCCTCCTGTCAATAATTATTTCACAATTGTATACAGTACACAGTTACATAACAATAATATGTAATAGTTTACTTATGACAAACAGTGTGTTGAAGGTTCGGAAGTTAACAAAAAAACATCTGAATAAACATACAAAGGAAAGTACGGTATCTCCACTGTTTAAAGAAATAAGGAGTAGCCAAACTGCATTAAATTTTAACTGCTTAGGTATCATGTGCCTCATGCCCATGGATATAATCAATGCATGTAATGCTTTAACACTTTAGAAAGGGATCATAGATGTTAAACTCTTCCCAATATACCAATTACATGTGTGCAGAGTTCTTTTGCCACTTTACAAATAATTCCCATATTGTAAAAGAAATCATACCTACCAGGGTGAACGGATGGAGAATATACAGGCGTAGAATATAAAAACAAAAGAGAGATATGACAAAATTATAAATCTTGAAGGTGTTATCAAAACAGTTTCATATTAATAATTGAAATGTAAAAGTGTACTCTAAAATGTAATGCATTTGGCTTTCATTTTGTTAATATGTTTCAGATAAGGTTAGATCATTGCTAAAGTATCATCATACCAGGGTTCTCTGGTATCGTAATATTAGAAACTACCTCTACTCAATACTATACTGCCGTCAAGTGCTTCTGGTTCAGAGGTAACTACTAGAATTAATTTCTGTGCAGTGGCCATCAATGCTGTATTGTATACTATTCACGTTCTCATATATTCCTCGCTAAACATGTTTTCTTTTTTTCTCAGCGAGATGGTCCAAATAAGAGATCATCTTTGACCCAAAAGTTGCACACACTACTCTCGTGCATTCTACCTGACAAATCGGAGAAAAATATTGCTATGGTTTTATCTTTTCGATCTTGAACCATTTATTAGACTTCCAAAGAGCCCTGATATTAAGCTGCTCTTTGAGTCTTATCTAGGCATAATGTGCTGTTCAGTTGAAAGGCTGGCACTGTGAAGAAGATGTGGAGGGTGTAATCACAGCCATTACAGAGAGCCATCAATGTAGCCAAACCTACACTTTCCACAGTCAGCCGTAGGCATCTAGATGAAAAGGAACTATTAGAAACCAAACCTAGTACTAAAGGTGTAATAAATGACAGAGAGAAAACCTGTTAGACTGCTTCCTAAGAAGAAAGTAAAAATGCAGTTATAGAAAAGTACTGTTCGGAAGTGTTTTCCTTTTTGAACTAATATGTTCAAAGAATTAGAAAACTAGATTTTTATTGTAAATATTTTATTAAATGCAGATTTAAGAATATAAATACTGAAACATAGAACAAAAAGCCCAGAGGTTTCAGAATGTTAAATGTTTACAAAATAAAATAAAATCTGATGCAAGTAGGTTTCGCATAATTTCAGGCATAGAAAAAACCTTAAACGTATTAGGATTAACCCATACAGGCAGTCCTCGGTTATCCGACACAATGTGTTACTCAAAATGGCGTTGGATAGCGAAACGTTGTAAAGCGAAACACGTTTTCCCATAGGAACACTGTTTAAATGAAAGGTTCCGTTCCTGAAGGCATTTTTAATGCTAAAATACACAAAATATTTTACGCAGACAATAAGATATGCAGCACACACATAAATTATATAGTGCACATACTGTATTATATATATATAATATAACATAAAATATAATATAAAAATATAATTTATTATATAGTATAATATAGTATAATATATATTACATACACATAAACAACTTTGCCAAGCGTCGTAAGAGCGTTGGATAAGCCGTTTTGGCGTTGTAAAAATGAACATAGGTATGCATTGCACAGCGTTGGATAAGCCATTTGTTGTAAAGTGAAGCGTTGTAAAACGAGGACTGCCTGTATCTATATTATTTTCATATATTTCAATGAGTCTCAATTTACATTTGTGATTTCAGGAATGCATTTTGGGGCATACAGTATGTATAAAATATTAAATGTACAATCAGTGATTTATTGTATTTGTATTGTACTTTACAGGTTTGTGAAAGACAAGCTGTTTCATATAGCAACATATCCATTATGAGAATAAGTAATACAATATTAGTGTTTGCATGTGAACATTTCATTCTGAAAGCAGGGCCATCCACTAGCCCAGATTGGACACACTTGTGCTGCTGGAGGAATGTATTTCTTCTAGTTTTACCCAAAATAATTGCCCTTCAAAGCCGCAGACATGAAACCAACAAAGGATAGCATTTAATAAATCTATAAAGTTCACTAACAATGTCTAAGCTGCCTATGCTCTAAGCATTCATAAGCTCTTATCGAGCATTTATCAGCCAAAATGCCTACTATGATTCTGTAAGCGTCGATAAGTGGGCGATGAAAGACTGAATCGCCCAAATTTTGAGCCTTCAAAAAAAAAATTGCAAATTGAGCAGCAATAAGCCACTTATCAGCAGGTTCTGAAACTCATGCAATTCTAGTAGCCGCGATCAGCTTATCGAGGCCTATTGCTACTCTAGAATGGCGGGTTTCTCCCAAAAACCTCACAAACCCCAGAAAAAGTTGGTGTGAAGGTGGTGAGAAGCTGCTGAGAAGCGTCGAGAAGGGACTTAGGAAAATAAATGCTTTTTTTCTGCATCAGATTGATGTCGGGAGTCTTCGGAGCTGATACCCATTAATATCAACACCGGAGACACCCAGCATGAATCCTATGCAATAAAAATGCATTTACATGCAACTTCATTACCTTAGCGGCTAACCACTGTCCAAAATGTTAAACTAAAAGACCATTTTATTCTAAAGATATCTATACATATATATTTAGGCACTGTACCGAGTATAAGTTTCATTGAATATGCACTGAGCTCTGTCTGTGTTTCATGTTCTGTCTCTGGTTTTAAATATATATTGCCATGCTCAGTAGCACTCCTCTGTGACACTTATATGCTTATATATATGTTGTGGTTATTTTGGGGGTTCAATATGAGCTTGTAGGTGTCCTGTATGTTTTACAATTCTTGTTCAGCTGGTCTTAGCTGATTGGAGGGTGGCTCCTCCTACCTAGTTTGAAGCTCACCCCCACCCACTTTCAAATAGTTAAAAGCTCACTCCATTGAATCTCCCTCTCTCAGGGGATCTTTCTTGCTTGCAGTTTGATTGTGACAAATCTAATATAGAATGCTTTTCCTGGTAATGTACAGGTTAATAAGAGCTTCAATCATACTTAGAACTATGCAACTACTTTTGACAGATTTATTATAAATCATTCTTCCTGGTAATGCACAGGTTATTAAGAATTTATATTAGTGTTAGGTACCCTTGAGATGTGGTCTGCCGTTTAGTGGCTTAAGGGCTTACAACACTTTGGCCAAAATGTTAAACTAAAAGACCATTTTATTTAAAAGATATCTATACATAAATATTTAGGCACTGTTCCGTGTATAAGTTTCATTGGATGTGTACTGAGCTCTGTCTATGTTTCATGTTCTGTCTCTGGTTTTAAATATATATTGCCATGCTCAGTAGCACTCCTCTGTGACACTTATATGCTTATATATATGTTGTGGTTATTTTGGGGGTTCAATATGAGCTTGTAGGTGTCCTGTATGGCTAACCACTGAGGCAATAAAGGGGTTAACCACTCCTGCTACCCACAAAGGGCCAAATACCCCTTTCACCCACCCCATTAGCTACAATAAACACTAATACCCACCTCCTCTACCACCACATGATTGATACCTGAGGCTGCGGGCGTCCGTGGGTCCTCAGGTGGTCCCACGGGTGTTTATGGGCCCTCAGGTGGTCCCCTTTTGTCCCTACTGGCCTACAGAAAAAAACCTGTGGCAAAATTTTTTTCTAACATTTAAATAAATACACCCTCCTCCCCCAACACATACAGTAGTACAGTAATGGGCAAAATAATTATTATCCAGATATGGATAATAGCTCATTTGCCATAATGAAATACAATACATTAAATAAACCTTTCTATTTACCCCTGTCATCATGAAGGGCATCTTCATAAGCACACTGAAGGTCCATGTCCTCTGTTTTCCAGAAAGAATACAAGAAAAAATACAATCTAATGGTCCCTAACCCCTTAATCACCTCAGCGGTTAATAACCACTATAGTAATTAAGGGGTTAATCCACCGTCCCCCGCTATCCAGCCGGGAGGCTTAACCACCCACCCCGGGACCACTAAACCCACCCTGTACCCATTGATTTTCATAGTGGTACATCATACCCATATAATATGGGCATGATAAGCCACTATAGCAGTTAAAGGTCACCCTAATAAAAATGCATAAAGGCCAAAAATACACAATAATAAAAGATATACACAAGCAAACACCCCAATTAAATATATAAAAGCACTAGCCATCCAATTAAATAAATAAAAGCACTTGTGTTACTGTATGACACTAGTGAATTAGCGTCATCCACACTCTAGATGTCACAGGTACCACACGGGTATGCACTCTCTCTCAGATTCTCATCTCTGCTGTGTTTTCATTCTGTGAGACGCTCCCGCACGAAAGCTGCATCACTTCCGGTTCCGGTTTTGGCTTTAACCTGCAATATTACAGTGTAAAAAACAGGGGAGAATGTAATGGAGCATTATACTCTTTGACAAAGGGTAGGTTACTCCCGAAACACATCAGAGTCGCTCCATACACCTACCTATTTTTGATGCCTACTATGTCACCCCTTCAATAAATTGTTTTTAATTGACTTTGGATATGCTGTACTTCAATTTTTTCCCTGCTGCTGTGCTCTGCAACTCTTCTACTGAAGATTACACAACTGCCATTCCTCTAAGCTGGACACATGCTCTGGAGCCAAGAACATCTACAATCAGTGAGTACAATTCACCCTTTGGAGTTTATTCCTTATGCATTCAATGTGGTCCTATACCTTTAAAATACTCTAAGTAGTACCTCTTATAGTGTGGTGGTGAACAGGTGTGACAGATCTCAAACAATCCAGGAGGAGCGTATATGGGACAAAGAGAAAGAAATATACAAAAATGTAAGTGCAGATGTATTGACAATGTGGTTAAATGTGGAATATACTCTTGGCTCTGATGTTCAGCCTACTCACTAGATATAGACGATTATAGTGCAGTTAGCAGATTGGGCTGCTACCCATCTGTGGTTGATGCTGTGTGGGTCTTCCCTCAGGGCTTGCTTCCCCAGTATGATGATGGTGTATAAAATGAGATAAGAAAGCACTACATAGCGCGATCAGGCTGATAATAAACTTTATAAAAGAAGGGTATAAAAGTGGGCACTTACAATGTGCAAAGTTAAAATAAGCATTTGTCACAATAATATGTGAATAGCATGGGTTCACTACAGCTCTCACCGCCTCCCCTGGATTCTCCAAGTCTCCTACGCCTGCAGTCTGATGTCGGAGCTCCTCCCACTGCATCCGATTGGGTGTGTGACGTCACGGCTGTATGGCTGGAAAACTACGGATCGCCCACAGGTACAAAAAGCTCCACTCTACTCGTTTCGCCCAGTCTTAGTTGACTGCATCCGGCTGCATCTGGATAGGACTACAAAAAAAATGTAGTTTCCAGTCTGTATTAATGCCAGATTGAGCCAGATTGCCCAAAGTAAATATCCAATAAATCTCCCTCCTGTTGATGGCATTTAGCCTATCACTCCCCCTAATAGGGGTGGGGATGTGCTCAATGTCCACAAAGGAAAGTTTGGACAAACTACCTTGAGGACAATTAGAAAAATGTTTTGAGACAGGGAATCTAGTATCCTCTGTTTTTGTGGACCGCACATATTCCGTGATTCTTTATTTTAAGGGTCTGATCGTGCATCCTATTTAACCCATACCACAACCACATTTTAGGTTATAAATCACGTAACTGGTGTTGCAGTTCATGAAAGTTCTAAACTTATATCCATTCTGAAGTATCTTTGTTTGTTTTACAAAGAGAAAGATTTTGCATTGTCCACATTTGTAAAAACCTTTTAATGTGTTATGAAAATTACTACAGGATAAATGAGAATCAAATAGACTAGGAGACACAAAGGAGGCCAGTGCCTTTCTAAAAAAACATTTTTGAGCAAAAGGTTTCAAATCTTTATCTAAAGTAAAAATATTCCAAAGTTTGTATATCATTGACTTGATCTAGTATGCCTGCTTGCTACATCTAGTAATGAATAAAGGAGTCTGTAACAGGGACTTATCTCTGTTTAAGAAAAACTGCCTCTAAATCCAGCAGGGAGCTGGTTAATTGCAGTCAGGCAATTAACCAGACTCCACCTGACAAGTTAGAACTGTGAGAAAAAGCCTAATGTGAGAAACAGAGGGAGATTTTCCATAGCACACCACAGTACTGACATGAGGAGAGAGTCTTGAAGCACACTAGAGGACTGTGTGCTGACAGCAAGACATGAAGGGACCAGATCTGCCTGGACACAGGGATTTCCTTAGCACACAAGGGTGCTGACAGAGGAGAAAGAGGTCTGAGCAGAGAGATACTCCATAGCACACAAGGGTGCAGACCTGGGAGAGCAGGTAGGCCTTCCCCTACAGCAAAAGAAACAGATAAGAGACTTTCTTGTTGGAAGATCCCCCTGTGGGATCGAAACGTTGGAGTTATGTGCTGTATTTAATACATTAATTTTCATTCACCTGAGTGCTGTCTCCTTTTTGCTGCTATGTGGTAATGTATACTTTTCTTATATATAGCCTCGACCAAGCATTCCCGCGAAATGTACGTCGGCAAGGGACGTACTGACGTCATAGGTGACGACTCCCCGAGACCTCCGGGCCGCCACTACCGCATACCGCACAAAATATAAGTATTCTTTTTATTATAAAAGACTTGTTATGTACACAGACTCTCATAGTCTGTGTTCCTTTGGTAAAGGGTATAAGTGATATACTTGCTAAGACGACTATTGATACAATTGTATCTAAGTGTCAGCACAAGAGACGCAAGGTCTGTGATACACTGTTTGCAGACACATCCCGTCTGCTACACTGTTTGGTTATAGAGTGTTTATATGCTGTCTGCTCTGATGTCTTCATTACCTGTACATTGGTCCACAACTGCTGTTAGGAATATGTGTGTTTAGCATTAGACAGGACTCCGGGCAAAAGACGTTGTCATCTGACACTTTGGCAGACACGTATTGCCTGCCAACTTGTCTGACTCGCAGCACTGGACTTGGAATTACTAGTTAGTTTTAGGTTCTCGGCTGCTAACAAACATGTGTGCCCATTTGTCCTAGGGCATTGTTTGACTCTTGGAGTCACTACTGCATTGTGGGTGTTCATATAGCATTTCACCTAGTCTCTGTCTGTTGCAGCAATATACAGCATTTATACTTACCACACACTTACCTTGGTAATCAAGCATTGTGGTTCATCAGAGGTTAGTGAAGCCCTTAGGAGCACCTATTACACCTATAGGACTTACCTCTCCTATCCCCTATCCTCCTATTCCTATTTATTATAAATCATTCTTCCTGGTAATGCACAGGTTATTAAGAATTTATATTAGTGTTAGGTACCCTTGAGATGTGGTCTGCCGTTTAGTGGCTTAAGGGCTTACAACACTTTGGCCAAAATGTTAAACTAAAAGACCATTTTATTTAAAAGATATCTATACATAAATATTTAGGCACTGTTCCGTGTATAAGTTTCATTGGATGTGTACTGAGCTCTGTCTATGTTTCATGTTCTGTCTCTGGTTTTAAATATATATTGCCATGCTCAGTAGCACTCCTCTGTGACACTTATATGCTTATATATATGTTGTGGTTATTTTGGGGGTTCAATATGAGCTTGTAGGTGTCCTGTATGGCTAACCACTGAGGCAATAAAGGGGTTAACCACTCCTGCTACCCACAAAGGGCCAAATACCCCTTTCACCCACCCCATTAGCTACAATAAACACTAATACCCACCTCCTCTACCACCACATGATTGATACCTGAGGCTGCGGGCGTCCGTGGGTCCTCAGGTGGTCCCACGGGTGTTTATGGGCCCTCAGGTGGTCCCCTTTTGTCCCTACTGGCCTACAGAAAAAAACCTGTGGCAAAATTTTTTTCTAACATTTAAATAAATACACCCTCCTCCCCCAACACATACAGTAGTACAGTAATGGGCAAAATAATTATTATCCAGATATGGATAATAGCTCATTTGCCATAATGAAATACAATACATTAAATAAACCTTTCTATTTACCCCTGTCATCATGAAGGGCATCTTCATAAGCACACTGAAGGTCCATGTCCTCTGTTTTCCAGAAAGAATACAAGAAAAAATACAATCTAATGGTCCCTAACCCCTTAATCACCTCAGCGGTTAATAACCACTATAGTAATTAAGGGGTTAATCCACCGTCCCCCGCTATCCAGCCGGGAGGCTTAACCACCCACCCCGGGACCACTAAACCCACCCTGTACCCATTGATTTTCATAGTGGTACATCATACCCATATAATATGGGCATGATAAGCCACTATAGCAGTTAAAGGTCACCCTAATAAAAATGCATAAAGGCCAAAAATACACAATAATAAAAGATATACACAAGCAAACACCCCAATTAAATATATAAAAGCACTAGCCATCCAATTAAATAAATAAAAGCACTTGTGTTACTGTATGACACTAGTGAATTAGCGTCATCCACACTCTAGATGTCACAGGTACCACACGGGTATGCACTCTCTCTCAGATTCTCATCTCTGCTGTGTTTTCATTCTGTGAGACGCTCCCGCACGAAAGCTGCATCACTTCCGGTTCCGGTTTTGGCTTTAACCTGCAATATTACAGTGTAAAAAACAGGGGAGAATGTAATGGAGCATTATACTCTTTGACAAAGGGTAGGTTACTCCCGAAACACATCAGAGTCGCTCCATACACCTACCTATTTTTGATGCCTACTATGTCACCCCTTCAATAAATTGTTTTTAATTGACTTTGGATATGCTGTACTTCAATTTTTTCCCTGCTGCTGTGCTCTGCAACTCTTCTACTGAAGATTACACAACTGCCATTCCTCTAAGCTGGACACATGCTCTGGAGCCAAGAACATCTACAATCAGTGAGTACAATTCACCCTTTGGAGTTTATTCCTTATGCATTCAATGTGGTCCTATACCTTTAAAATACTCTAAGTAGTACCTCTTATAGTGTGGTGGTGAACAGGTGTGACAGATCTCAAACAATCCAGGAGGAGCGTATATGGGACAAAGAGAAAGAAATATACAAAAATGTAAGTGCAGATGTATTGACAATGTGGTTAAATGTGGAATATACTCTTGGCTCTGATGTTCAGCCTACTCACTAGATATAGACGATTATAGTGCAGTTAGCAGATTGGGCTGCTACCCATCTGTGGTTGATGCTGTGTGGGTCTTCCCTCAGGGCTTGCTTCCCCAGTATGATGATGGTGTATAAAATGAGATAAGAAAGCACTACATAGCGCGATCAGGCTGATAATAAACTTTATAAAAGAAGGGTATAAAAGTGGGCACTTACAATGTGCAAAGTTAAAATAAGCATTTGTCACAATAATATGTGAATAGCATGGGTTCACTACAGCTCTCACCGCCTCCCCTGGATTCTCCAAGTCTCCTACGCCTGCAGTCTGATGTCGGAGCTCCTCCCACTGCATCCGATTGGGTGTGTGACGTCACGGCTGTATGGCTGGAAAACTACGGATCGCCCACAGGTACAAAAAGCTCCACTCTACTCGTTTCGCCCAGTCTTAGTTGACTGCATCCGGCTGCATCTGGATAGGACTACAAAAAAAATGTAGTTTCCAGTCTGTATTAATGCCAGATTGAGCCAGATTGCCCAAAGTAAATATCCAATAAATCTCCCTCCTGTTGATGGCATTTAGCCTATCACTCCCCCTAATAGGGGTGGGGATGTGCTCAATGTCCACAAAGGAAAGTTTGGACAAACTACCTTGAGGACAATTAGAAAAATGTTTTGAGACAGGGAATCTAGTATCCTCTGTTTTTGTGGACCGCACATATTCCGTGATTCTTTATTTTAAGGGTCTGATCGTGCATCCTATTTAACCCATACCACAACCACATTTTAGGTTATAAATCACGTAACTGGTGTTGCAGTTCATGAAAGTTCTAAACTTATATCCATTCTGAAGTATCTTTCTTTGTTTTACAAAGAGAAAGATTTTGCATTGTCCACATTTGTAAAAACCTTTTAATGTGTTATGAAAATTACTACAGGATAAATGAGAATCAAATAGACTAGGAGACACAAAGGAGGCCAGTGCCTTTCTAAAAAAACATTTTTGAGCAAAAGGTTTCAAATCTTTATCTAAAGTAAAAATATTCCAAAGTTTGTATATCATTGACTTGATCTAGTATGCCTGCTTGCTACATCTAGTAATGAATAAAGGAGTCTGTAACAGGGACTTATCTCTGTTTAAGAAAAACTGCCTCTAAATCCAGCAGGGAGCTGGTTAATTGCAGTCAGGCAATTAACCAGACTCCACCTGACAAGTTAGAACTGTGAGAAAAAGCCTAATGTGAGAAACAGAGGGAGATTTTCCATAGCACACCACAGTACTGACATGAGGAGAGAGTCTTGAAGCACACTAGAGGACTGTGTGCTGACAGCAAGACATGAAGGGACCAGATCTGCCTGGACACAGGGATTTCCTTAGCACACAAGGGTGCTGACAGAGGAGAAAGAGGTCTGAGCAGAGAGATACTCCATAGCACACAAGGGTGCAGACCTGGGAGAGCAGGTAGGCCTTCCCCTACAGCAAAAGAAACAGATAAGAGACTTTCTTGTTGGAAGATCCCCCTGTGGGATCGAAACGTTGGAGTTATGTGCTGTATTTAATACATTAATTTTCATTCACCTGAGTGCTGTCTCCTTTTTGCTGCTATGTGGTAATGTATACTTTTCTTATATATAGCCTCGACCAAGCATTCCCGCGAAATGTACGTCGGCAAGGGACGTACTGACGTCATAGGTGACGACTCCCCGAGACCTCCGGGCCGCCACTACCGCATACCGCACAAAATATAAGTATTCTTTTTATTATAAAAGACTTGTTATGTACACAGACTCTCATAGTCTGTGTTCCTTTGGTAAAGGGTATAAGTGATATACTTGCTAAGACGACTATTGATACAATTGTATCTAAGTGTCAGCACAAGAGACGCAAGGTCTGTGATACACTGTTTGCAGACACATCCCGTCTGCTACACTGTTTGGTTATAGAGTGTTTATATGCTGTCTGCTCTGATGTCTTCATTACCTGTACATTGGTCCACAACTGCTGTTAGGAATATGTGTGTTTAGCATTAGACAGGACTCCGGGCAAAAGACGTTGTCATCTGACACTTTGGCAGACACGTATTGCCTGCCAACTTGTCTGACTCGCAGCACTGGACTTGGAATTACTAGTTAGTTTTAGGTTCTCGGCTGCTAACAAACATGTGTGCCCATTTGTCCTAGGGCATTGTTTGACTCTTGGAGTCACTACTGCATTGTGGGTGTTCATATAGCATTTCACCTAGTCTCTGTCTGTTGCAGCAATATACAGCATTTATACTTACCACACACTTACCTTGGTAATCAAGCATTGTGGTTCATCAGAGGTTAGTGAAGCCCTTAGGAGCACCTATTACACCTATAGGACTTACCTCTCCTATCCCCTTACCATATTTTAATACGCCATTTGTTTAGGATCACCTCAGTTAGAGGGCTATCCATATAAACCTTATTTTATTTGAGAATTTCTCCTAATAAAATAGTTTCTTTAAATCACTCATTATTACATGTTACGATTCTCCATCAGGTCCATTAGTTTCCAGTATCACCTATACTTGAGTGCTCTCATTATAGGGGTCCTTTTCTCCCAAGTTGTTGTGTATATATATATATATATGTATGTATATATATATATATATATATATATATATATATGTATGTATGTATGTATGTATGTATGTATGTATGTATGTATGTATGTATGTATGTATGTATGTATGTATGGTAACTAGCTTAGCTGGCCACAGAGTTAGAAAGGGCTGTAATAAATGTTTAGTTATTCTCCAAAGTGGAGTAGGCCTTTATTTTGTTTCTTTTGTGTATGTTTTGCCTTGTTAAAGCAACAGGTTCAATTATGCCAGGATTTAATTTCACCCTATTTGGTCTCCATTAAATGTACCTCTGCACACATCTCTTGCAGAGTAAAAATATCCATGTCTCCAAAACGAGCATCTTTGGAACTACATCTGGTTTTATTTGCAACAGTTCACAGAAGATCCAGTCTATCCTTAGAAAAGGCACAATCAAAAGCCTTCTTGATGTCAGTGTCATTGTAACCTCTGGCAGAAAATCTAGATTGTTCAAGGAAGGACTCAGCACTGAAACATAACCTGTCTAAGTCTGAGAAATTGGCCATTTGGGATGCCACAAATAAGAGATCTGGGATGGCTGCTATTATCCTTTAGTAAAGTATGTAAAGAATTCTGTCTTCTGTAAACATCTGTTTGAATAGTGCAAATAATACATCAAGATAGTGAGTATGGTGATTATGGTATTCAAAAGTGAAATTGATATTATAATTATTTATATTAAGTACATTCCTAAAAGTGGCTAAAGTGCTTTTGTCCTCCCTTCCAAATAAATATAAAGTCATCTATATAACGTTTATAAAACATAATATGAGGACGATAAAGATTGTGATCACCGAAAATGTGAATAGATTAATAGAAGCCCACAAATAAATTGGTATAAGAAGGAACAAAAGAAGTGCTCATAGCAGTGCCCACAGCTGTAAGTAATAATGTTAATCAAACAAAAATTAATTGTTAGTGGGCAGAAAATGAATAGATTCTAAAATAAAAGTGGATTGTGCTGTGGATTTTTTAGAACTATCCAGAAAGTGACGAACAGCAGCCAAACCCTGGCCATGATTTATGATGGTATATACACTGGCGACACACTTTATTCGAGCTCGGCTAGTCCCACGAATTCGGGTATTCCCGGGTGTATTGACTTTCTGCCCGAGTGCATTGGGTTATTTTCCAGGCAGGGATTGAAGCATTTTATTCCCGCTGGCTGCAATACTGCACAGTATATATATATATACTGCATTACAATTCATGAATTTATGCCATCTGGTAGACACGCGAAGCATTGCAGCCTATTAAATCCTAATCATTATCATTTAACAGATCAGCCACCCGTCAGCCAGGCATGAACCCAGGCTGGGAAGGCAAATGCAACGGGGCTTGTCAGAGGTGAGGAGCGGCGCATTCCAGGTATCTGCCAGGTACATACTGGGTATTTGCTCGAATAAAGTGTGTCGGTGCAGTAGGGATGTAACATCCATTGTAACCCATTGACACTGATTGGACCATTGGGCAACCCTGTAATGAAGTAATAAGGTCCGATGCATCAAGTAAGAATGAGGGAAGCATCCCGAAAAGAGGCTTTAAATATGTGTCAACATACCGTGAATCTCCCAAAGATCCAATATTTGAAATGATAGGCCAGCAAGGAGGGCTATTCAAAAATGTATGGCTCTTTGGGAGTAGAGAAGGGGTGAATCCACCCAAATTTGCATCCCGGATTTTTGCTGATGTTACCCCCAAAATCTGACTCGTGGTGTAAAATCCGGAAACGGATTTGGGCAGTTTCAATCCACACTGATTCATCAAACTCCACTATTGGATACAACCCGTAGACGGATTTGTAGAATCAAATCCGCCAATTCAGCAATTGATTGCTGAGTTCATGGATTGGATTCTACAAATCTGTCCACAGGTTAACTCGTATACTGTGAAGTGTACAAACTCCTGTGTAAGTTTCTGTGAAGAAGGGAGGGTTGGGGGCTGCTTCTGCAGCTGTGGGGTACAGACATGAGCTGAATTGATTTTTTTTTAGGTTCAGTCCCTCATTTTCCTTGCAATTCCTTTATATTATATCCCTGATATAGTTATAGGAATTTTATTTACTAGTGATCCCTGACCACTGTTCCTGAAATGTACCCGCTGTGGGACCGTACAATTGTATCATACAAAATAGGGGCGACCCCCTGGGTGGGCTCCTTTACGGTTCCACAGAGGATGAATTTCCCATTATAGTTACTGCAGTTTTACACTATATCTTTTTAGTCACACAGACAATATTCCTTAGTTAACACAGACATTTATACTGTTTTTATAAATATTTCTTAATACTCACGGGATTCCGTCACTCAGGTAGGACCGTCAGGAGTTCAGGGTTTCACCAAGACATTCAACAATTATACTGAAGCCATTTTAGAAAAGGTGGCTTACCTTGTATTTGGTCGACCTGGAGAATGCCTTGGGATCTCCCGTTCCTCCTTTGGTCCCGGTCCCGAAATGTAGGAATCCCACTTCTGACACCAACTGTAATTGCAGCCTTTTCTGGTGTACCCCTGGTACCAATAACTGCAGGCAGGTTCAGTGAGTATCAAGGAATCTTTATTTACGAGTGCACAAGGAGATGACACCTCAATCACCTGTTTCAGTGTGATCTGAGGTGGGGTCATCCCAGTCTCAGTTTTTATACATTACATTTAACCCTTATCTTATATGCATATATTATCCCTTCACCCAATCCACAAGCTCCACATTGCACATTGCCACCATCCCATAATACTTGTTTCACCCAAATTCCTAGGGAGTACATGATTTACCTGGGATAATCGCAGAACAAACCTTGCCCAATCACACATTCCATTCTATACACAGAGTGACCAATAAACACTTATCAGACATACACACATACAATAGAGGAGACAAGATGAAAGACCAGTAACCGCAGACCCTTTGTCTTCTCCATAGCCCTCCTGTCAATAATTATTTCACAATTGTATACAGTACACAGTTACATAACAATAATATGTAATAGTTTACTTATGACAAACAGTGTGTTGAAGGTTCGGAAGTTAACAAAAAAACATCTGAATAAACATACAAAGGAAAGTACGGTATCTCCACTGTTTAAAGAAATAAGGAGTAGCCAAACTGCATTAAATTTTAACTGCTTAGGTATCATGTGCCTCATGCCCATGGATATAATCAATGCATGTAATGCTTTAACACTTTAGAAAGGGATCATAGATGTTAAACTCTTCCCAATATACCAATTACATGTGTGCAGAGTTCTTTTGCCACTTTACAAATAATTCCCATATTGTAAAAGAAATCATACCTACCAGGGTGAACGGATGGAGAATATACAGGCGTAGAATATAAAAACAAAAGAGAGATATGACAAAATTATAAATCTTGAAGGTGTTATCAAAACAGTTTCATATTAATAATTGAAATGTAAAAGTGTACTCTAAAATGTAATGCATTTGGCTTTCATTTTGTTAATATGTTTCAGATAAGGTTAGATCATTGCTAAAGTATCATCATACCAGGGTTCTCTGGTATCGTAATATTAGAAACTACCTCTACTCAATACTATACTGCCGTCAAGTGCTTCTGGTTCAGAGGTAACTACTAGAATTAATTTCTGTGCAGTGGCCATCAATGCTGTATTGTATACTATTCACGTTCTCATATATTCCTCGCTAAACATGTTTTCTTTTTTTCTCAGCGAGGTTGCAGATTCCACAGCGTGTACTGATAATGATAATAAAAAATTTGCAAAATGCGAATCATCCTTTTTGACATTGATCCGCTGAAATCCGCGGACAAACAAACTGGTCGATCCGCTGCGGATCCAAATTTGCAAAAATATTTTTGCCCATCTCTATTTGTGAGATGGTGAAACACTGATACTACAAGACAACTGCAGAATAGAATATTATGTTTGGTATCTGTAAGGATGTAAGATTTTACCCAAATCTAAAAATTCCTTAAGTTCTGGAAGGAATCTTTCTGTAGGGGTCTGTCCGTAAATTGGAGTAGGAAATCCCATATCCCTGTTCACGGAGGGCCTCTTTTTGATAATCAGTTGTCAGCTGTACCAGTATAGCTCCCCCCTTATCGACATTCTTAATGACAATTGATTTATCATTGTTTAATGCAATCAATTCATCATGTTCCACCTTAGAAAAATGAGTTAACTGTGGATGCCGAAAGGAGAAGCCATTGGCTAAGAGGGTTAAATCTCACTCAACCAATCTTTCAAATGGTAACACTTGTGGACAAAACAGATTTTCTCTTGAAGTCCGATTCCTGAAATTGAAATATTTATGGAAACGCAGTGCTGGCAAGCTAAATAAAGAAGTATGCACCTGTTTGGGGCATTTTTTAAACAAACACAGAAGCATTTTCCCAATTTCTCATACAGCATTTTTTGCATATTGTTTACTGTGATAACAGTGTTGTGCATTTTGCTGCATCAATATTTGACCTTGTTTCACTGTTCTACTCTCTATTTGCTATAAAGCCCTGTGTATTGTGCATTCTGTGATATGATTATGTTGTGAGTGCAGAAGATACAGGCTTGTCGCTGTTTGTAAAATGAAAACAAAAAAGATATGGAAAGAATGAAGAGCATATATAAATGAACAATTATTCAACACAAATTTTGCTAGTTGATGACTTTAAAATGAAGACTTTCAGGATGGTGGCTGTGACCCATACCTTATCTTTATTACTGCCAGAGGAACCGGCAACCGATTATGTTGCATGCCTCTCTGTCAGCGAAAGGGTACCACCAGTCAAAACATTTTACAAGGATGACATCAACCAACTGTGATGAATAACTAACATTCACAACGATTATCTAGCTAAAAACAATTAACAGTGGCATTTATTGCAGAACTTATTGAGCCCATTAAAGACTAATTTATTTGCTATAAAATATGGCATTAAAAATGCATGGGTCATTACCTTCTATTTTACAGTGAATTATTACTTTGCACAAGCTGCGAAATGCCAGTGAGACCATAGTTAAACAATATGGAAGCACACAGTTAAAGTAAAAATAAGGTTAGGTAGTAAAAAAGAAGTCCCTCTGAAAGAAGCCAAGTTTCACAGCCAATGAATGAAAAAATATTACACTTTCAAATAAGATTACGATCTACAATTATATAATTCAAACAAAGTAATTTAATGTACGATGATAAATGTTTTTTTACTGCAAAATTATGTTACATTACAATTGATCAAAATTCTCATCACACTCAATTAATCACAGTCTAGTATTTAGAAACAATGTTAAGAAGGTTATATTAATGTAGAAATTAATTAACTAATTTCCCAAACTACGTTCTAAATAAGCTCAGATCCATTCGATTTTACGTAAAAAATATCAGTTTCATCAAAAAGTCAGGACCTATGCAAAGGAAATGGGCTAAGCTTCTGTAGCTGCAATTTAAAATTCATTATTTCCAAATGTAACTACAGTATTTCCCAACAATTAAAGTGCCTTCTTATCCAATGCAGAAAAACGGAATGTGACCCGCCTCTCTGATTAGAATGCTTATTCCTTCCTCCCAGGTACATTTGATCCACAAAGTGGAAAATTAAATTCATATTTAATCACTTTGTTTCTATCTCACATTGAGTTAGTAATATAGACAATTTGTAATTGCAGCATATTTTTTAGCGGACTTGCAGACATTTTTTGACTCATTTATATGATCATGGCATAAAATATTCCATCAAGTGGTTATTCTAGATATAGAGCTTCCAGAGCACAGCTTCTGAATCAGGCGTGAGTGGCTACCTGCATTTGCAATCATTTATTCCTGCAGGAATGAAAGAAACTACATTTAAAAGATGGCTCCACCATCAAAGAACTTTGCCGCTTTCTGAAGAGAAAGTTGACAGATTGGCACACAGTGATTGGAAGAGAAATATTGTCTCACTTCCCTCTCCTGTGTCATGTCAGGCTTGATGCTTAACTCATACCTTTGCTGCCCATAGATGTCTCCTAGTGTGCCGTAGAATGTCGAATCACTTAGAATACGGAGGAAAATTCTTGTTTCAATATATGAATGGCTAGAGTGCATACATAAGTCCTTTTAATAAGTGCAGACTCACCTGACTCTAAGTAGGTGCTTGGGTGAGTGAACAATGCCTCCAAGTGTGTCTGGTCATAGATGTATACTTTAGAAGGAGTGGGCTTGTGAATTATTATCAACCAACAAAGCCACAGAATGTGATGACACACAAAGACACGACAGAAGTTGGTTGGTAAAAAGTAAGCAAAGATATGTGTGACATTATTGTCCTGTGAATATGTAAAATAATAAGATGAATGAAAGTTGGAGACAATATAATTGAGTGGAATCAGCAAACAACACTGACACCCAGATTGATGAAGGGTTATTCATCAATCTGCGATAGTGCCCCATTCAGGACTTTAGCAGTGTAATGAATAAGCCCCATAGATTTACAATTACGCTGGGCTTTTAACAGCAACTACAATCCCATACGAGGACCAGCAGCACGGGTTGCTCATTTAATGTGCACCTCGCCCGGGCGGAGTAGCACAATGACTCCTCTATTGCAGCTGGTGCAGCTTCTTACAAAAATGTGTGTGCGCCAAGCACGCACATCTTAAGTGAAACTTCTTTGTCCTTAGTCACTGTTTTATCACAAAAATTGTATTTGTGATGGTGATGTTTTTAATTAAAAATCAAAACAATTACAGTGACCAAACGCAAAGAAGTTTGACTTAGAACACGTGTGCTCGGCACGCACCCGTTGTAGCTATTTGTACTTCTATATTTATACTAACTGTGAATTCCTTGTGTGACTCTGTCTCTGTCGTCTCCGTCTCCCAGTCTCCCAAGTGTTGTTGGTGGTGCGCTGAGCGCCGGTGGTCTCTGCGCATGTGCTTCTGCGCATATGCCGAGGCCAGACGATATGACGTTACTTCTGTGATGCGTTTTTGTTACCACCAATGACATTTTCCCCATCAAATCTTTGTAGGTGCCAGCAAAGAAGTTTTACTTCAGAAGTAGTCATGTTCCCTATATATGTAGGGGGTCACAGTGTGCCCGGCAGATGTACAGTATGATCTTAGTAAGCAACTTTCCTATCAATAATAATAATAATTTGTTCCTGTATAGCACTGCTAGCTTTACATAGTGACATTTATAGAGACATTTTGCTGACACACTACCTGCCCCTTAGAGCTTACAATCTATGTTCTTGGTGGCTGAGGCACAGGGAGAGGAAGTGATTTGCCCAAGGTCACAAGGAGCTGACACCAGGAATTGAACCAGGTGAACTCTGCCTGTTCTTACTCACTGAGTCACTCCTTCAGCCCTATGAATTAAACTGCGATAGTGCCCTGACTGGAAAAACACAATGACTTGAATGGCAGTTTTTATGAGATTGTGTCCCAATCAGCACTTTTGCAATTTAATGAATATCCCCAGTAATGGCTGCCAGAAGTATTTGCTTGCATTATTCTAACTTTATGTTTTGGATGGAGCTTTTTAGAAACCAAGTATTTTTTCTGCCATGCAGATATCTATAAATCATATCCCTTTCTATAACATTCATACAGTAAATTCACCTATTTATTGTCAGACACATCTCATTTGTGAATCTTATAAACCTATTTTAGGTGTGTTTTATAGCAACTCTAAACACTAAGTCATATTTACTTATTTTACTCAGTACTTTACCTTTCATGTATCACTGATTTTAAAACACCCCCAACATATCCCCCTACAAGAACTATTTAATCATTCATATTTAAGGTAATCCTTGCCTGCAAAATTCCTTTATATGTTGTTTCTTTTTAATTGTTATATGGAATATATAAGAATCCCAATACATATGCTTGTGTCTATGCACCTCTTCAGCAGCATTACAGTTTATCTGCACCTATTTCCATGGCAACTCCCATTGGTTACAGGGAGACAGCTTTGTTATGGTAGTGCCCTTGATCTTGAGTGTGATACGTGGGTGCTTTCATTTTATATTTCTCCAACATACGGAACAAAACACATGCACCATTTTTATTTATCATTACAAATACCATTTTTGTAGATACAGTAGCATGAAAACAAACATAGCAAAATATGTAAAAATGTTAGCCACAAGTATAGCCTACAGAGATTTTTATATCTGAAATTAATGAAAACTAAAGCCATTTTAGGATCCCTTATAATAGTGTTTATCGTTTTTGTTATTTGAACACAATTTATTGTCAATGCAATTTGTGCTGAAATCACAATTATTTTACTGACACAGAGAAACTTAATTTAATGTTGTTTTGTAAGTCATTACTTGAGGGGTAGATCCTCAGAAGTCAGTTAACTTCAGTTAACGTCTCGTTAAATGCTAACGGAGATCTTCAGAGGTCCATAAAGAAGTGCCGTCTTAAAATAACAACGGCCTGCCGTTAACTTTAACGGTCGTTAGTGCTCAAAATATGCAAAAGAGATGGGGACCACCTCAAAGCATATCTACAGCAAGTTAGCATCGATATTCCATGTTTTATTTTTTAGCTCGTGGTTATACCTGGGGTAAGGTATGGAAGCACCTAAAGCCAGGTAGCAGAAAATTATTTTGGCCTTGTCCAAGGTTCTGAAGTGGACCTCTTTGGCTTCCTATAGTGCGTTAGCAATATAGAAAGCCAAAGTGAATACCCTGTACTAGGCCAAATAATTTAGCCATGACCTGTGTATAAACCCCTTGGAAGCCATAGTGGCCATGAAAGTATGTATTATGCATGCCTTAATTGGCCACTAAGGTAAGCAAGGGGTACATTCATAGACCCTAACTAGCCTGCTATCCATTGTATGTACAGTGGTACAACTGCTATAGCATACAAGGGGTTAACACCCCACCCCTCCCACCCCATCGTAACCCTTACAGGTGGCTTAACCTACCTCCCCAGGGCAATCACTGTAGACCTTAAATAAATAAATTCCTTACAAATGCCTTCTTGCCTTCGGACGTGGCTTCCGTGCGACTCCAACACAGAGCCCCCTCCTCCCCCGAACGCATACGAACGCATATGAAACATTTGCGTGCAATTCACTCGGCTTTTTAAAAGCCATAGCAGGTGACAACGCGACACGGGAAGGCACAAATTTCCCCTCGGACAGCACACAGATTGCGCACAGAGTGTCCCCAGGCTTCAGATAGAAAGGCAAGGCTGCATCTGTACCCCAGCCAGGATGAAAGCCATCCTCCTCAGCCTCAGGAGCACCCAGAGATAAATCCAATAAAGAGCCAATGCCCAACCATAGGGAAAAAAAACATCCAATGTGACAGCCAATACTATTAAAAGAAAACTAAAACCATAAAAACACTGATGGCAAAGTTAAAAAAAAAACAACACACACACAAAAGCATAACAAAAAAATGGAATCATATCATCATAGTTCAAGAACCATTGCCTACTTACCAGTAAAAGAGTATTATTATTAAAAATATTGTATGGTTTATGAAATGTGATAATAAACATTATTTGCTGCATTACACAAAAACGAGTGTACACAAATACCTATAATTATCAATTTATGATAGGGAAAGGGGAAGAATCAACATGCATATGAGCAAAAAGTAAACACAGACGCTGATGAACTTCATGACATTTATTCATGGAGTAAATCCTTCCTCAAGTAGTAGAATTACCCCTGTGATTGTTCAAGATGCATTACACTGTGGGTACTCTGCCGGTACCTGATCTTACGAAGACTGATCTGACAGTTGTTTTTTGTTTACATTCCTTTACTAATCACTTTTCTTTATACTTATGTAGCCCCCTTTCCCCATGACTTAGGGAACTACGCGTGCTGAATACAGTACCTGTTGGCGTACGGGAGGCCTAATCCTCCACCACTGGGATCCTGGGGTGATCGCGTTCTAACAGTATACAGCGCCTCCACCTGAGAGCGATCCTAGCACTGCAGAATAACCCTTCTTCAGGACAATTCAGTAATGAATAAAGATACACACACACTGGTATGACTACTTATCTTTACTAACATATATCTATAACAAAATAACAATTCAGTCCCACATACAGTACCCACACCACAGTGCCCCGGTGAGATACCCCAAAATATTGAGGTGCCCTGG
Organism: Ascaphus truei; assembly: GCF_040206685.1. Classification (NCBI taxonomy): domain Eukaryota; kingdom Metazoa; phylum Chordata; class Amphibia; order Anura; family Ascaphidae; genus Ascaphus; species Ascaphus truei. The sequence goes on from NC_134485.1 coordinate 255,299,961, forward strand.
GCACTTAACCACCGAGTGTCCACAGAGCCAAGCTCACCCAAAGTATGTGGAGTAGCGCTACCCCCTGTATGTGGCTGTTGGTGCACGTGGGTACCTTCCTGGTCTCCGTCCAGACAAGGGTATAGGGAGATGATGAAACCTCAGAACCGAACATTGATCCCACAACATGGTCTACCAGATCCTTTCTCTCCGCCTGCTGCATTCGCCTCTTGAGGGAGCTCCAGTTGGAGGATGTTCCTTAATGTCTACATTGTGCCTGTGGTCTGGTCCACGACCGCAGGCCACACACACCGAGTGGCAACTGTCCGACGGTGATAGTCAATACCACTATCACTACTAGCGCAGTGACTACAGGGAAGAGTCCCTATCTGGGGGCCTTCCCTACAGCAACCACAACCTGGAAGAGATTTAGGGCCTATCTTGCACCTAGGTGGGAATCTGGCCTAATCCAGGAGCCACTGGCACCCGGACACGACCTTCTCCCTTGGTGTGCCTGCTCCAACTGTCAGCAACTGTCAGAAACTGCCAGCAACATTCTATCCTGCATGCTTGGCTCCTTGAGTCCTACTGGCTCTTCTGTCCATGTGGTATTACAGCACCTGAGGCTGCTGGGACTTGTAGTCCCTAGGTCTCCTCTGTTGGAGCCTGCTCTAAGATGGCTGCCGCTCACGGCCATACTGTGCATGTGCAAGACTGCTACGGCCCATGCGCAAAGCAAACAAGATGGCGGACCCTTCTTGCTTGGTGCAACGCGGAGCTCCGGCAACCTGGTCGCCACATAGCCTGCCCCTGACAGCCCGCAGGCCTACTGGAGCGCTCCCTGCACCCATGCTGTGTCCACCCGCAGTGCTGGCGGCACCCGGATAGATCTGCAGCCGTCCCCCCAACCCACAGACCTGAAGGTAGGGGACCTGGCTACACTTACTTTGTGTATTGCTATGAAGGGAACATTTATTCACTCTATTACAGAAGATACTACCATTCCATACCATATCAGATCATAGAGTGGAGAGCTTTCTCAGATTGCAATATTTTTGCATTTACATTAATGTTTTGCATTTGTTTGAGGCATGCATCTGCTTTTGAACAATAAGCTCTAATTTTAAACCTGTTCAGTGCTCATTTAACCCAGAAATGTCTTTTGTAGCCCATGCATCTGGGATTCAGTGTGAGGAGAACAAGATGAAAACAGAATAGTACAAACCAGCAGCTGCATCAAATAAATAAATAAATAAATAAATAAATAAAGAGAAACACCAAGAAAAGGATATACATCGGGATAGAAAGAGATGAACAGTGAGAACAAAAAGGAGCTAAAGCAAATAAAGTGATTGGATAAACTAAACCCTTAATTGTTACATTGTTCAACTTACCTACAATACAGTACAGGGAATGGGGATATAAGTTAAATACCCGTTGTTACCTAAATTTAAGAGTAGATGTGTTCAGTCAGTAGCCACGTTTTTTAAATGTGTTTTTGCTGCCACAGGAACATGTGACAGCACAGAATAATTTAAAATATTATAATAATATATAATCACACAATTAGAAAATCATAGAAAATCATAACCACAAGTGTGCCTTTGTAATGAAAAGATTATAAATTTCTCACACTAATTATTTGAAGTAAGGATGTGCAAAATTTTAGCTGATGTTTGCAATCCGGACGACATTCACAAAAAAAAAAAGTTTGTTAATGTGCAAGGTCACGTGGTCCTTTATATAATAATATTATCGTGAAATTCTAGCAATATTGGCAACATTTTGCCATAATCTGGATAAAACATGTTTGATGTTACAGTACAATATATTTTTCTTCACTCATTTTGTAAACAAATTTACTCCAACAATTTCATATATGTGTAACACCATTTCCCCCACCGCCCCCTTACGGGAGATTTGCATGCTACAGGTGCGCCGACGAGTATTCTAAAACTTGCCTTAAACTTGCCTTGGAAAATCTGGGGCTATCACCAACAAGATCCAGGTACATGCTGGTTACATGCTGCAAACATTTCAGGGACATTTCTGCAGAGACTAATGGCCCATCGAATTAACACAGCAGGGGTCCATGGCAGTCCCATTCAGTTTGAATGGGACTGCCAGGGAACCCCGCTGTTAATCCGATGGGCCATTAGTCTGTCTGCAGAAATGTTACTGAAATATTGCAGCATGTACCCAGCATGTACCTGGGTCTTGTTGGTGATTGTTCCAGATTTGTTTTAGAATACTCGTCGACACTACAGTACGTGTGTATCTGGTGCTGGTTAGCTCACCTGCTGAAGGCCAGGAAGCCTGAGTCTCCGTGGAGGGTAGTGGGAGTAGCAATGGGACAGGCTGGTAGTTCTCTGGTACAGCGCATCGACCCTATAGGGAACTGCCGGAGGCAGAGTAGTCCCTACAGGAAGCCCTTTTTTCCAGTAACCACACAGAGGCCAGGAACGATTCACCTTTCATTTGGCAGGTCAGGAACGATTCCTTTTCTTGCAAGAGCAGCACTGTATACACCCGGCAGTCATGGAACATCTTCCCTCACATCTTGCATATGGCTAATTCCATGACTAGGCCCCAAGGGCTTGAGGCCCCTGAGGCTGGTCGCCAGCCACTTACACCCTGATGGGTAAGGCAGACACCACCTCACTCTCTTTGGGGAGCAGGCTACATCCTGGAATCGACAACTAAATTTGAGTCAGGAGTGTCTTATATACCTGGGGAGGGGTTAGTAACCCTGCCCCAAACTGGGCAGGTTTAAGATGAGGTACCGGTGTCACACCTCATTACGTGTTACCCATTAAGACCCCCCCGGCATTACGCTCCCAACTGCCATCCAGCCTGCACCTGGCTATTGCAACAAATTATGCCAACAGACTCACATCCTGGCCCATGTGAAAGGAATTTATTTGCCCACTGGCAAATCGGCTGAGCATAGAACCAGTTACATTGTTCTTACCTCTCTCTGCCGCCACAGTTTTAACTTATCTTGCTGCTCTTCATTCTGTGTACCGACCTGGCTTTCCACAATGAAACTTCTCTCTCCAAACCTGACCTCGGAAACCGGACAACGGCGACCCTATTCTTTCCAATCCCGGACTTGGCTAATAGTACCTGCAACGTTCCGTACCTCTCCTACTCTGACCTCGGCAAGTATATCGACCATCCATACCTCTCCAATCCTGACCCGGCTACCCCGACCAATCTACACTCCAGACGCGCCCCTATGGCTGAGGGTAGCGTTCTATCCATTCCCATCTCAGCACCGCCTTGTTGTGGTGAGCACAGCGTGACAGTATGCTCAGACCCAAAAACATGGACCCCGCTGAGGTAGAGCGAAGTCTGTCCTCACATTCCAACCTGTTTGCCAGACTAGAGACGTACCTAGAGAAAAATGACAGACAGATGGACCTGCTTCAGCAAAGCATCTATTCCCTCACTGTTCAGGCACAAACAACTTCTCCTGCACCTACTCTGGCCGCTTCAGCTGCTATTTTTCTGCCCACTACATCCGCTACTGAGCCCTGTCTTCTGACTCCTAACCATTAGGCCGGGGATCCCCTAGGGTGTAGAGGTTTCCTAAACCAGTGCTTTATTCAGTTTGAGATCTCCTTCTCGTTTTTTCTCCTCAAGATCCAAAGTCGCGGACTTCCGGTTATGGCGCCAGAGCGGTAAGACGCACTGCACTGAGCTCCGCTGGTCCGTGGGGAAAACGGAGATAGCGGCGACATATCAGGACCAAAAAACCCCGAGCAGAGACACCAGCCCAGACCCCCAAAGCAAGAGGTACCCACTGCATGGAAAAATACCTCAATAAGTCCCGTCAGATGGTGCCGAAAGCACAGCAGCAGAAGCAGGACAAGGCAGAGAGACGGAGGGAGGAATCCAAGATGGCCGACGGCCATGAGGCAGCTCCCGAGGACACAGACAGGAGCGATAGAGCAAACAGACAGCAGCAACAGAAAAGGTCAGACCATGAAATCATAGCTATGGCTGTAGTCAGAGAGCTGCTGCCACAACTAGAACGCAGCAATGAGACTATCAAAAAGTCTATAGACGAGCTGAGAACTGATCTGAGTGCACACACCTCCAGAGTGGAGGAGGCAGAAACAAGAATAAGCACTATTGAAGATGAACTCTCTGAGACCAACCAAACAGTTGAAGAGCTGCGAGAAAAAAAACATCATGCTGGAGAAAAAGCTAGATGACCTAGAGAATAGGTCTAGACACAGTAACATAAGAATCATTGGAGTGCCAGAGACTGTAAAACATAACCAACCAGCAGACTTTTGTGAAAAATGCCTACCGAGGCAATTGGGATTTGCTGCGGAGCACACGCTGCAGGTGGAAAGAGTGCACAGAATGGGGATCATGAGACCAGAACATGAGAACAAACCTAGATCCATAATAGCAAAAATCCTAAACTTAAATGATAAAACAAGAGTCATCAAGGCCTTCAAGGAACTAGAGACACTGATGTATGAGTCAAAGCGAATTATGATCTTCCAGGATTACTCAGTGGCGGTATCGCAAAAAAGGAGAGACTTCAGCAAAGTTTGCACCACTTTATTCAGACAAAAAAGAAAATTTGCCCTGGTATACCCAGCTACATTAAGGATCTTTACAGACACAGGAATAAAGACATTCACAACGCACGAACAAGCAGAAAAATATGTGACGGAGATGTCATCGGGCGGAGGAAGAAACGAGTGAGACCATGCGACAAGAGGAGAGGAGGACTGAAATGAGGGGGGAAACCCACAGAGGATATAAAATCTCGGATGGCTGACGGATGTAAAGATGACCAACACAGAAGCGGCGAACTCCCACTACAAACACACACACACAAAAAAAAAAAAAAAGGACATAAACCCACTACATTCATATCCCGGACTATATGTGTAAATTTTACTCAACTCAGGGAAAGGAAGGGGGAATAGAAGTTAATAACTACTGGCAGAGATCATGTTGACAGGCCGGGTCAAGAAAAAAAACAAAGAGTGTTGGGAAACAACAGAGAGACACAGGACCCCCAGAACTCAATTAATAAGAACCAAGAAAGGGATAAGGAACGAACACACAGAATGTACCCAAAACAGACAGATATAAAATGCATACACGAATAATAACGTGGAATATCAAAGGACTTAACAACCCCATAAAACGCAAAAAAGTATTAAACTATCTAAAAAAACAGAAAGCAGACATAGCCTTTTTACAAGAAACACACTTAGACTCAAAAGAAAGCAGCAAACTCAAAAGAGATTGGGTAGGACATAGTATCTTTTCCCCGGCCGTAGGAAAAAAAGCAGGAGTAGCCATACTCATAAATAAAAATCTCCCCCTAGAAATAATTAAAACAAAAGGAGACAGGGAGGGAAGATTAGTAGTAGCAGAAGTCAGAAGTGGAGGAACGGATTACCTATTAGGGAACGTATATGGACCAAACGACCATAAATCTGAATACTTCCAAGAGATATTTAACAACATACTGAGATTTAAACACAGAAACATTGTATTGGGGGGCGACTGGAACGCAGTCCAGGACACGTTTTTGGACAGATCAAGTCTAAAGGGTAGCAAATCCACAGACAACATACAAACAAAAAATATGCAGCTGATTAAAACAGCAATAGGGGTAGTGGAGGGATGGAGAACACTCAACCCACTGGAGAGGGATTTCTCTTTTTACTCCAATGTACACAATACATTTTCAAGAATAGATGCAGTCCTTATCACACCAAACCTACTGAACAAAATAGCACACATAGATATGGGAGAGATCATCATATCCGATCATGCGATGGTCCGCATGGACCTAGACATGGGAATAGGTAGAGCAAGCCCGAACATCTGGAGATTCCCAAACTACATGAGTAACAGCGAGGATTTTGTTAATTATCTAAAAGTGGCATGGGAACGATTTGAAAACACAAACCAGGAACACAAGATGAACCCCATACTTTTTTGGGAAACATCAAAAGCAGTAATCAGAGGGGAGATCATAGCATATATAGCTAGAAGGAAGAAATATGCAACCCAGGAATTCTGCAAATCAAGCAAGGAACTAAGCAAAGCATTTAGAGAATTCAAAACAGACCCAACACCCCAAAATAAAGAAAGATATAATCAGAAAATATCCACATGCGAGATATGGCTAGAGAAAAAAGAAAAGGGGAAAAAATCAATAAAAGAAGCCAAATTTTTCAGACATGGGAGCAAGACAGGAAGGCTACTGGGAAACCTCATGAGAAATTTTAGGTCAACTAAACCTATTACCAGAATCTATGAAAGGACAGAAATAATCACAGACGCAAAAAAAATAAACGAGGTGTTCAAAGAATACTATAGCACACTTTATAGAGAAGGAGAGGTGAACATAGAAGCAAGAGAAAACTTTTTCAAAAAAATTAATATACCAAAAATAAGTCAGGAAGATATAGACAACCTAAATACCCCAATAACCCAAAAAGAGATAAAGGACACAATACAAAACCTTAAAAACTGCAAGGCCCAAGGCCCGGATGGCCTGTCAGGGGAATATTATAAAATCCTGAAAGAGGATCTGATAGAACCGCTACAACAAATATATCACAAGGCACTCAAAGAATCCACATTCATGCAAACAAGCGAAATGGCCCACATTATGATAATCCATAAACAGGGGAAAGACCCTTTGAAACCAGAATCGTACAGACCAATATCCCTAATCAACCAAGACGCCAAAATATTTACCAAAATTATGGCAGATAGATTGGCGAACATTCTCCCGTCCCTGATACATCCTGACCAGTCGGGATTTGTCAAGGGTAGATCCGCAGTTAAAAATATCAGAAAAGTACTCGCGGCCATAGAATGGGTACGGCTACACAAAATAGGGAACACGGCCCTGGTAACAATTGACGCGGAAAAAGCATTTGATAACATAATGTGGAACCATGTGTTCTTTGTGTTAGACAAATTCGGAATAAGGGGAAATTTTAGCAACATGATAAAGGCAATGTACAATACACCCAAAGCTAGAATAATGGCAGCAGGACATCTATCAGACACTTTTCAACTACATAGAGGGACGAGACAGGGATGCCCGCTGTCACCCCCGCTCTTTAACCTAGCAATAGAACCACTAGCAATATACCTAAGGCAAATGGAGGAATTTAAGAGAATCATGATAAACAAAAACGAACTGAAACTGTCAATGTTTGCTGATGATATCCTAATGTTTATGACGAACCCGGATGAATCAATCCAAAGGATATTACAACAATTAGAGATATTTGGGTCGTTTGCAGGTTTTAAAATAAATATATCCAAGACAGAAATGATGTACATTAAAGAACCCCCAGACACAAGAAAACCATATAAATTCCCAATAAAAGTAACGAAGAAACCCATTAGATACCTGGGGATAATGCTGGAGGCAGAGATGTCCAGACTATACGATAACAACTTCAAACCAACCATAAAAAAAATTGTGCAAGAACTAAAAATCTGGGAGACACTACCCCTGTCACTCTTTGGGAGGGCGAGCGCGATTAAAATGATATCATTCGCCAGACTCTTATACCCCATGCAGACTCTCCCCATGCTCATCAAACATGGGGACATAACTGAAGTAAATAGAGCTATGTCAATGTTCCTATGGGGAAATAAGAGAAGCAGGATAGCATTAAAAAAACTACAGCTACCAAAGGAAATGGGAGGCATCAATCTGCCAAATATTAGAAATTACAATCTAGCAAGCATAATGAGACATGTAGAAGACTGGATAAAGGATACTAATCACTACTCCTCCCTAGAACTAGAAAAAGAATTCTCACCAGAATATCCCCTGAGAGAGCTATTACACACAAAATGGAGAGACATTCCAGTAACACAAAGAAACAACGTCCTAATAAAAGAAACCAAAATAACGTGGAAAACGGTTAGGAAGAAGTTTAATCTCTCCTACACAATCTCAAGATATGTACCTATCCAGGACAACCCCAAATTTATACCAGGGTACACCCAATTAACATTCCAAATCTGAAAAAACAAAGGCATCAGCTGTCTGGAACAGGCGATACATACAGACAAACAGGAATACATGACTTTCCAAGAATTTGCACAAAAATGGGACATTCCCCAAAATCTCACACACGCATTTTCATACACACAGCTAATGACCTTTTGCAAAAAATTAACAAACTACAAAATAACTATTAAAAAACAACACAATAGACGACTACTTTAAATTGAAGGCGCAAGAAAAAAGCAAACTGTCAGAATTATATAGCATTATAAGAGATCAAGACATGGAGCTCACACACGCAAACACACTCAGGGCATGGCAAAAAGATTTCCCAGAGATACAGAATATGGAACAACTAATTCAGGGGACCCACAGGGTACAAAAGATTATACCGTCAGAGACATGGAGAGAAATGCAATACAAAATCACACATAGGGCCTACATAGCATTCATAAGACAGATTAAGACTAGGACAGAAGACACCACGTTTTGCCCTAAATGCAAGGCACCCAAAGCAGACCTTAAACATTGCCTATGGACTTGCATAGACATAGCCAGATTTTGGGATCAAGTCTTAGAATACATGAAAACCAAAATAAAAATCTCCTGGGAGAAAGACCCAATACCTATGTTGAGAATTGGACAGAAGGCAAACAAATTTGCAGACTGGTGACCAGACCCACTGAGGTTATACTATTAGCGGCAAGAAAGACCATCATGATAAACTGGTTACAAACACAACAGCCCTCAATAGATCAACTGCAAGACACACTGTACAAACTAATGACGATAGACAAACTGGAGACAAGCATAGACAGTAATAGAACAAAGGAAGACTTTCACCAGAGGTGGGATTGGTTCATAGAGGACAGAGACAAGAGGACAACGGATGGGACAGGACAACAAACACCAGAGAGGGGAAGGTGAGAAGGAAGAGAATAAAAATGTACCAACACGACAAGTTATGTTAGAGGTTGACGTTAAAGTAGTTAGGCATTGAACCGGAAAATATAGCTAAGAATGGAAAGACATAGGGAGGACATAAGGTGACCAAAACTGGAAAAACCAAAATGGAATGACCTTAAGCTATTGCGATAGGAAAAACTGAGAGTGAGAATGCAAAAAGACATTAGATTTAAGTTATGTTGGAAAAAAAAAAATACATTGTGAGCATTGTTTATAGAAAATACGATGATAAAATATGTATGTAACAGAAAATGTACGAAAAGTTCATCTGTATGCTGAAATTGAATCTAATAAAAAGATTTGAAAAAAAAAGATCCAAAGTCGCGTACATCATCTCACTCCTTATGGATCACACCCTGGCTTGGGCTTCCTCCATCTGGGAGCAGAGGTTGGACCTTACACAGGACATCAACCTCTTAACCAGGGAATTTCGTAGGGTTTTCGACACCCCGGGACGTAAGATGATGACCGCGGCCTCCTCTCTCTTCCATATCTCCCAGGGAAACCAACCAGTCACTAGGTATGCCCTGGAATTCCGCACCATTGCGTCTGAGACTGGATGGAACAATGAGGCATTGTCTTCCGCCTTCTGGCAGGTCTTTCCCCTAAAGGACGAAATAGCAGCGCAAGAACACCCTAATGATCTAGAGGAACTGATTGCCATCTGTATCCGGGTAGACAAATGCCTACAAGAAAGGAGGGCAGAATATTCCCGCCATCGACAACTGGTACCTAGTTCACCTTCCCTTCACTCCGCTATTCAACTACCTACCCCCTCTGATGTTCTGGAGCCTATGCAACTAGGTGGTAATAAGTTGTCCCCATCCAAGAAGCAACGTCGGCGCAGCACTGATCTCTGCCTATACTGAGGCAATAACGGTCATCAGGTCCTCCAGTGTCCCCACAAGTCGGGAAATGCCAACTCCCAATGAAATCTTGGGGAGTCTCATTAGGAACACTTTCTATCTCCCCTATCCCCAAAGAGGTTTTCCCAAACAGGATTTTGATTCCGGTCCTTCTCACAGGGGAGACTTTTCATATTGCCGCACTGGCATTTGTAGATTCAGGATCGGGAGGCAATTTCATCGACCAGTCATTCACGAAGAGGAACAACATTCCACTTACCCTCAAGAAGAGACCAGTAAGTATGGAGGCCACCGACAGACGGCCATTACAGCCAGCCTTCATTTCCCGGAAAGACCATTCCCTTGCAGTTACAGACGGAAGGGGACCACAAAGATGAAATTCACCTTCACGCTATTCATACCCCCTCCGTTGAGGTAATTCTGGGCCTTCCGTGGCTCCAACACCATAACCCGCATATTGATTGGACCAATAAGGAACCAATCGTATGGAGTACTCGTTGTGCTGTGACTTGTACAATGCCGGTCCATAAAGATGCTGGCTTATATACCATTGAAGAAGAGACAAACTCACTACCGGAGGTGTACCAGAAATACTGAGATGTCTTCAACAAAGCACGATCCGAAGTCCTACCTCCACATCGTCACTTCGATTGCCCTATCGATCTTTTGCCCGGTTCTGTACTCACCAGAGGAAGAAGATCGTATCCACTCTCTCTTCCGAAGACCAAAGCCATAACGAATATATCCGAGAGAATCTAAAAAGGGGGCTAAATCGGAAGTTCTCTTCACCAGCCGGATTCTTTTTTGTCAAGAAAAAAGATGGGTCCCTACGGCCGTGCATTGACTATAAAGGACTCAACAAGATTACCCTAAAAACTCATTACCCACTACCTTTAATCTCTGAACTGTTCGACCACCTACAAGGCTTAACTATCTTTACCAAGTTGGACCTACGTGGTGCCTACAATCTTGTTAGAATACGCCAGGGCGATAAATGGAAGACAGCATTCAATACCAGTGATGGGCACTATGAGTATCTCGTCATGCCCTACACCATATGCAATGCTCTGGCGGTCTTTCAGGACATAGTCAATGAGATTTTCCGGGACCATCTTAATAAATTCTTCATCATATAGCTAGATGATATTATGATCTTCTCCAAAAAGGCCCAGGAACACGTCAGTCACAGAATCTCTCCGCTAAACTGGGAAAATGCCAATTCCATCAAACTTCCACGGCATTCTTGGGATATATCATCTCTGATTCCGGTTTCTCAATGGACCCAGCGAAGCTCAAGGCAGTCCTGGATTGGCCCCGGCCCACCACCCTGAAAGCCGTACAATGTTTTTTGACTTTTGCTAACTATTATTGTAAATTCATCCGAAACTTCTTTTTCACAATAACCCCCATCCTGGCTTTGACCAAGAAAGATGCAGATGCCGCCTCTTGGCAACCAGCGGCTATCCTGGCCTTCGCCAACTAAAAAAGGCATTTGTGTCTGCTCCTATCCTGTACATCCTGACCCCAAACTACCATTTACCCTGAAAGTGGATGCGTCCGACATCGGGGCCGGTGCCATCTTATCTCAAAGGAAGTCACTGCTGGCAAGATTACATCCCTGCGCATTTTTCTCAAAAAATGTTTCTTCTGCAGAGCAGAATTATGACTTGGGGAACCGGGAACTTCTGGCATTGAAGCTTGCCCTTGAGGCACCTCTTGGAGGGTACGGAAAATCCTACTTCCATCCTAACCGACCACAAGAATCTCCTTTACATAGAGGGCGCTCGTCGCTTAGGCGCTCGGCAAGCCTGCTGGTCGCTCTTCTTTTCCCGCTTCAATTTTTCATTGCGCATCTCCTTTATTCCGGATCAAAAAACCTCAAGGCTGACACCCTTTTACGTCAATTCCTCGCTGAGGATAAATCCGGGGATCTTCTAGAGACAGTACTCCCTGCTAAATACATTATCTCTGCCAATTCTTTTGACGTTATGGATAATATCCGCCGGGACCAAAACCTGGTCCCAGAAAGTATTAAAGTACCAGAGGGCCGCCTCTTCACTGCAACACAATACCAAAAGAGGGTCCTTGAATGATGTCACTCTGCTAAAATGTCTGGACACCCAGGTACCCATAGAACCATAGATCTTGTAGAATGAACCTTTGGTGGCCAGATATGCAAGGAGACTGCAAGGAGACATCAAGGAGTTTGTCAAGGCGTGAACTACATGTGCCCGGAACAAAGTTCGCCGAAGCAAATAACCGGGACTCTTACATCCCCTTCCAATTCCGAATCTTCAATAGAACCATTTATCAATGGATTTCATAGTGGATCTCCCCACCTCCAAGGGGATGCATACCATTCTTGTCATCATTGACCGCTTTTCCAAACAAACACACTTATCCCTCTAAAATGACTTCCCAACGCGTCTAAACTCGCAGACGTTTTCATCCAGGAGATCTTCCGTCTACATGGGGGACCACAAACCATCGTCTCCGATCGGGGGGTCTCGGTTTGTCTCCAGGTTCTGGTGTTCCTTTTCTCAAAAGTTGGGCATCTCATTACATTTCTCCTCAGGATACCACCCACAAACAAACGGTCAGACGGAGAGAACCAATCAAACCCTCGAGCAGTACCTGCGTTGTTTGATTTCTGACACTCAGGATAACTGGATGGATCTTCTCCCTCGGGCCGAATTCGCTCACAATTCCCTACGGAATGAATCCACAAAGGATTCACCGTTTTTTTAAAATCAATTATTGCAATCATTGCCTTCTTGTCTTCCTACCACCTCCTCGTCCTCTGGGGTCCCAGCAGCAGACAACCGGATTCAGTCCTTACAGAGCTCTTGGAAGAGGATGTATGTATGTATGTATGTCTTTATTTGTATAGCGCCATAAAATGTACATAGCGCTTCACAGTAGTAATACATGTCATATAAATAACAAATATAAATAACAGATCATGGGAATAAGTGCTTCAGACATACTGTAAAAGTAACATTAAGGAAGGAGTCCCTGCTCCGAAGAGCTTACAATCTAATTGGTAGGTAGGGAGAACGTACAGAGACAGTAGGAGGGAATACTAGTAAGTGCGTCTGCAGGGGGCCAAGCTTTGTGTCATGTGTCCATGATTATCCAGTGCCAGGATCAAGGAGAACCTAAGAAATGCTACTTCTAGACAAAAACTACAGACAGACCGCCACAGCCGCGAGCTTCTAGAGTTCAAACCTGGAGACAGGGTATGGCTATCCTCCAGTAACATTCATCTTTAAAGTACCCAAACTCAAGCTGGCACTGAGATTTCTGGGTCCTTACCCAGTCTTGAGAAAATTAATCCTGTGGCATACCGCCTTCAACTCCCATCCTCAATGAGGTTCCATCAGTCTTCCATGTCTCCCTCTTGAAGCCCGTCTTCCGGAATCCCCGCTTTCTGGATTCTGCAGCACCTCCACCTCCTCTACTCATACGGGGTCAACAAGAGTATGAGATAAAAACCATCGCGGATTCAAGAGTCTCTAGCGGAGCAGTCTAATACTTGGTCCACTGCAGGGGCTTTAGACCTAAGGAACAGTCATGGAATCCATACCACCAAGTTCATGCACCCAATCTCTTGAAGCGGTTTCACCAGAAATATCCTCTCAAGACATTCTGGAGTCGCCCAAAGGTTGCACCTGAAGGGGAGGTACTGTGAGGCTCAGGGAGCCACGATGCCCTTGGCGCGCTCCTTACTCATTGTGTGTGGCTGCAGGATCCTCCAAGCTGCCCCCTCCTGTTGCCAGTGCCGTTGAACAGCCATGCTACCTTGAGTGTGTGCGCGCACTCCCGTGCCTCCCTTTGCAGTCTTCTCACACAACGTGCCCAGGCACACGCATCGCGCACGAACGCATGCCCAATAGTACAGGCAGCCTCTCTGCTATTAGAGACCTTCTTTGCACCTGCACGTCATCCTATCATTGCTCCCACCCAGTACATACCTCCACGCTGCAGCTTGCCCATTGGATGCTCTCCCCTACAGTATGTATGCTCGGCTGCCATACTGGCAAATCGACTGAGCATTGAACCAGTTATGTTGTTCTTACCTCTCTCCGCCTCCACAGTCTTGCCTTATCTTGCTGCTCTTCATTCTGTGTACCGACCTGGCTTTCCACAATGATTCTTCTCTCTTCAAACCTGACCTCGGCAACCGGACAACGATGACCTTACTCTCTCCAATCATGGACTCGGCTAATATTACTTGCAATGTTCCGTACTTCTCCTCCTCTGACCCGGCAAGTATATTGACCATCCGTGCCTCTCCAACCCTGATCCGGCTACCCTGACCAAATCTACACTCCAGGCACGCCCCCGTGGCTGAGGGTGGCGTTCTATCCATTCCCACCTCAGCACGTGGTCCCGCCTTGTTTTTGGTGAGCACAGCGTGACAATATGTCAGCATACTGAGATATTCTATGATGTATCTCAATAAATCTTAAAATCAATGTTATTTCACTAGATATTTTCATAGTTGTTTGTATAGTACATTGTCATTCTCAATCTAAACAAGTAGCTGGAATACCCAACACACAATAATTACACATACAATTATTATATTTAGTAAGGTAAAGTCTACCTTGTTGTTTGTGTTTTTTTAAATCCCGTGTTCACAATTAGCTGTAGTCGGAGAGGCTGATTCTTATTAAATTATTCTTTAAGAGCTTTATTTTTCTATCATTGTCTTGCTGAGGCAACCAGTGAAATAGGACCAAGTCTGCAGACCATAATGAGCAAGTATGTTTTATAAGAAAGCTTCTTAAATGTTTTACTGTAGCCATTTGAACCATGGCCACAAACAGGGGGGTCTGCCAGGGTTGGCGTCCTGGGCCCGGTGAGCCAGGGGGCTCGGCCGCCCGGGCACCCTGAACGGCTGTACCAGTTTCATAAAAAAAAGTCATAAAAAAATAAATCTTACCAACATATTGCAATGATAATTAGAAAAGGCGTTCTCCGGTAGCGAAATGGATCCTAGACGATAGGCCTTGGGGTAAGTGACGTAAAAGGGTAGACTTAGCCAAAGCGTAACCCAATATAGTGGGGGAATGACAGAATAAAGCCGCACAAAGAGCTGAGGTCCCGGTCCAAATCAGGGAAATCAATACAGGCACAGAACAAAAGCCGCCGGAGTCGCTTACCACCCACCCCCCCTCCCCTCCTTCCCCTTCTCTCCCTATCCCTGGTTCCTTTGTTTGTCTGGTATGTCATGTCACGTTATGGATGTTGATTGGAGGTGAAAGACGGAAATAAGGTGAATCGTTGTAAGCCAATGGATTGTGTTAACATGTATGTACTGTTTCACCTAATAAAATGAAAGTTATAAAAAAAAATAAAAAAAAAAAATGCCGGTGATCCTTGTGCGCAAGCGCAGAGGTCTCGGCGCGTATGCGCAGGGTAGCAGGGTGTCCGGCCTGCTGCCTGTGGGCCCGCTCCCCTTTGCTCCCAATGTGAGATGGAGGGGAAGCACCATGGCAAGCCCGTGCCCGCAAACCCTGCTCCCCCCACGCCCGCCAACCCAGCTCCCCCCGCGCTAGCCTCTTGCCCCGGGAATCAACCACAGGGACCAGGGGCCAGGGGGAAATGCTCCAGCAGGAATTAGCCCAGCATTCTCGCCCCCCACCTCAGCCTATTTCCTGCGCCCCAAAGCCTACCCCCAGCCTACCTCTTGTGCCCCCCCCAGCCCACCTCCCGCCATGGGCAGTGGGGATCGGGAGCAGAGTTAAACATCTGGCAGGCAGGGAAGCAGGAAGCAGCACCCATCACCCACCCGGTCAAGGTCAGTCACCCACCCAGGCAGTCAATGGAAGTCAAGGACACCCACCCAGGCAGTCAAA
Source organism: Ascaphus truei (assembly GCF_040206685.1). Classification (NCBI taxonomy): domain Eukaryota; kingdom Metazoa; phylum Chordata; class Amphibia; order Anura; family Ascaphidae; genus Ascaphus; species Ascaphus truei. The sequence goes on from NC_134485.1 coordinate 255,315,659, forward strand.
GGCACCCACCCAGTCACCCACATACCCAGGCAGTCAACCCAGGCAGTTACCTACCCAGGCAGTCACTCAACCACCCACCCAGGCAGTCACTCACCCACCCACTGACCCAGGCAGTCAATCAGTAACCCACCCAGGCAGTCACTCAGTCACCCACCCAGGCAGTCACTCAGTCACCCACCCAGGCAGTCACTCAGTCAAATAAGAGAAGGCGGTCTGTGGGGTCCAGAAGCGGAGCACAGCTGCAGTGAAGAAAACGAGGGCTTCAAACCAGCAGGAACATTAAAAAACCTTTATTGTGTGGTGGTGGGGGGTCAGAACAAACTCTAAAAAGCGGGCAGAGTACTCACAAATGCAACAATGTAATCCCCATTGTGTGCGTGCATCACGCCAGAAGCAGGAAGAGAAGGCAGTCCGTGGGGTCTAGAAGCGGAGCACAGCTGCAGTGAAGAAAACGTGGGCTACAAACCAGCAGGAACATTAAAAAACCTTTATTGTGTGGTGGTGGGGGGTCAGAACAAACTCTATAAAAAGTATGTTTTAGTTGTGGATACTGTTTGTCTCACTGATTTAGCTGATTTGCCCATTATGGTATATATGGAGGACAGTCAGCTTGTCATAGAGACTTACATATGGTCCTACTTCATGTATACAGGCCCTGCAAGAGTCTCACGCAGTTTTCATTGATCGGTTATCCCACAATACCAGTGAATACTATGTTTTATTCATAGCAGTCTACCTGTCACTGAGCCATGATCATTGGGACTAGTGCCCTAAAAAACTCAGTCAAATAAGTCACTCAGTCACCCAAACAGGAAGTCAGTCACTCAGTCACCCACCCACCCATGCAGTCAGCCACTTAGTCACCCACCCACGCAGTCAGTCACTCAGTCACCCAATGCAGTCAGTCACTCAGTCACCCACCCAGGCAGTCACTCAGTCAGTCACCCACCCAGTCACCCACCCACCAGTCAGTCAAGCAGTCAGTCAGCCAGTCACCCAGTCAGTCAGTCACCCAGTCAGTCAGTCAGTCACTCAGTCATTTAGTCAGTCACCCAGTAAGTCAGTCAGTCAGTCACCCAGTCAGTCAGTCACCCAGTCAAGATAGTAAGAAGGAAGGAAGAGGAAAAGATAGTAAGGCGAATAATAGCTGATAACAAGAAAGGTATATACATATAATTCTGAAAATTAAAGGGATAGTCCCTGTAATGATAATTATAATTATAACAGCTGGCGCTCTTACCTCTAGAACAAATTGTAATAAAAATTGGTTAAGCAAAAAGGAATGACAGTACATCAAAACTTATGCAATACAATCACATCCAGTATACCCAAAGAGTCCAATAGGGCAGGAAATTAGTATGCAGCTTCTTTAGCAACTGGAACTAACCCCAGGACCGGCAAGAGCTATACAGAAAATTACAAAAAAAAGAAAAAAGCGCAAAAGCCCATAGAGTAGTATAGTTAATTTATGTAAGAATTAAAAAATGGTTATAAACACTTACAAATGTAAGTTGTAACAGGCACTTCGATACTTAGAATGCCGCAACAGTAGTAGTCCACCTATCTGATAGCTGGGTGCTTGGAGTCCTTGCTTTGTTTTCTTCCACTCAATCAGCAGCGTGCATCCGCTTCCGCATCACGTGGCTCGTAGCTTGTGATGTCAGCGTCGTCGATCGGGGGTTGGGCTTTCGTCAGACACTAGCTCCCCCTCCAGACCAGACAGGCAGGAACTCTATCTGGTTAGCGCGAAATTCAGAGTCCTTAGCACAAACACAGGCAACCTTTGGCAGGAACAGCCCTACGCGTTTCAAGGACCTTGTCCTCTTCGTCAGGGGCGCTATTACTGCCTGGTTGCAATGATTCCCTTATATAGGGGTACTGATTGATTACCTCCTAAACAAAGTCAAAATAAGTGGATTCCTCCCAGTTGATGTTATTAGGATTACACAATGGGTGGTTAAACCAGTTGATTAACTATGAGGCCAAAATATCTAAGAGTATATATATTAAGGTATTATGCAACACGTTGATTAAATCCTACAAATTATGTAATACTGCTTCTAAAATAGATTAAATTAATATATGATAAAATACATATTGAAACCACTGTGAATACTAAAAACAACAACTGATACAACATTAATAATAATCATAACCACAAAATATATTTAATACAAACATTGCTTGTTAAAAACCTCACAATAAAAACAATTTAAAATAAATTGATAAGATAGAAAAGAAGGAAGGAAGAGGAGGGATAGGGGGAAAGAGGAACCCCGAAATGAGGATTCATAAAAATGCTGCAAGATCTTTCACCCAGTCAGTCAGTCACCCAGACAGTCACCCAGTCAGTCACCCAGGCAGGCAGGCAGCTAGTCAGTCATCCACCCAGGAAGGCCAGCAGTCAGTCACCCACTCACACAGGCAGGCAGGCAGTCAAGGCAGGCAGTTTGTCACCCACCCAGGAAGATAGGCAGTAACCCACCAAGGCCGTCACCCACCCAGGCAGTCAGTCAGTCAGTGACCCAACCACGCACCCTGGCAGTCACCCAGCCATGCGGTCAGTCACCCATCCTTAACCCAACCCAGGCCCGTACTTACCCCCCCTCCCCCCAGGCCCATACTTAATCCCCCCCCCCCAGGCCCATACTGAATCCACCCAGGTCTTTTGTCACATTGGATAGAGCATTGGATATCTTTGACTTTTGTTGAAAATATTAAAAAAAATAGATTGCATTGTAATGTTTTTTCCGTATTACAATAAGAAGAAAACAGTTAAGTAAAAGTTGCGCGCTAAAAAAAAATAAAAAAATTAATGGTAGGTGCGTTATGGATTGGGGGGGGGGTCTGCTCCTCTCATTTGTCCTGGGCCCCAAGATTTCTGTTAGCGGCCCTGCTTTGAACCCCAAGTTGTTTTGGTGTACACAGCATCATGAAGAGGAGGAAAGGGTAGGTAGAAGCTGCCTGTTGTATGAGCAGCTGGAAAGAGGTACAGTAAGTGAAAGCTGGGGGTATGAGAGGGGGAGAGGGAATCACAGGGAGTTAATGACATCTAGGAGGGAAGTACAAAAGGGCACTGGGCAAAAAGTGAGACCGGGGAGAGGAGGAGCTAGATAGAAGTTTAAAGGGCCATTTTATGCCTAATGGTACATTGTTTAGCTATTTACAGTATATGTAACATGATAAGTCTATTCTACCTCTCTTTCCCCCCTGTCACATAAGCCCCAAGCAGTCTAGGCTGTGACAGGCCATCATGTGGGCTTATGACCCCCCCTCCTCATGCTCCTCTCTGAGTGACAGAAGTGTAGTGGGGACTCATAATCTGTGTATAGCCTAGGTACAGACCATGAGCCCTCCCCTTCTTGTTCCTCAGAGAGACAGTGCCACATTTAGTCAGTCTGTTCCCCTCCTTCCTAAGGAGTGGGAGTGAGAGCCTCTCCTCTGCCGCTGGGAGTAAGAAAGAGTTAGGCCTCATGGCTGTCTGGCCCTACAAGATCTGAATGCTCTAGACTGTGCTTCAGATGGGACGGCCTTTGGGATTTCTAGAGCCTAATGAAGCTGGAGACACTGAACACCAGAGAACGAACCAAGGTGACACCAAAAGCCTGTCCTGGTCTCCTCACCATCGCAGATGACTCAGCTCTCCTGACCCTCACATCTCCTAGAGGGTTGGGGTACATGTGACTAGGACTATTTACCATAATCCAGACTAATACATTTCGCAGGCTCTGTCCTTTTTAAAACTTTGTCATGCAACCAATGCAGAAGCTGCCAAATAAAATATGCAGAATCTTTTGCAATTATTGTAGAAAGGGGGGGGGGGGGTGATAGACAGCACTCTGACACAATGACTCAGCAAGGTTGCAGGGTGCACGGAACAGGAAGGGACCCTAATTCCCTTCAGAAGTACTAACAAACCAAAAAAATAGGGATCAAGCACTCGACAAGGCACCAGGAAGAGGGTTTGCTTATACTTGTTCACTGATTGACATCTGATATCTGCATATGTTCTGTGTCTTTTACAATATTCTTGTATCTACATTCATTGTTTGATATTTGATATCTGCTTATGTGATTTGCCCTCTTTAGACTTTAGATTTATATCATTAGCTGAGTGTGGGATTGTTTGACAGTGGGGAGGGAAGGCTTAGGGAAGTACCTCTGGGACCCTTTGGGACCAGGGGGAATGGGCCAAATGAAGAGGTCACCCCTCGAAACGTCATCCCCCTAGTTTGCTTTCCATTTTCCATTTTTGTGATTTTTTGCTTTTCTTTTGTGTTTTTTCCCCTTCTCCTTCTTTCCCCTCTACCCCCTTTAATTTTTGATTTTCTCTATGGTGATATTTATTCTTGCATTGGCGTATTGGCTATTGTTGCTATATTTTCAGTTTATTATTAGTGTCATTAAATTATTCCTATTCCCTACACTGGTATTCGCTTATATCTGTAGCTGTGAGACAGAGAGTGCTGGTACTATTTTTTGCTTTTGCAATTATTATGCCAATGAAAATAAAAATAAAAATGAAAATCAATTTCGATAAACATTTTCATGAAAGTAATATCAATTTAATATCTTCAATAACTCTAATTGTCACAGTGCAAAATGAATTTATAAAATGTGAACAGCTTCCTTTATGTCAAGATTATGCATGGTGTTGCTAGTCCTTTTAATTCCTTTATGCCTACAGACTTTATGGTCTGGAAACATCTAGCTACGTAACCTAAAAATGCGGTATCATCGCCCCAAAAAGTGCATTATTTTTACAGTACAATACTACCCTAAATAACACTTTTTTTCAGACCTATAAAAAATATCGGATCCAATAGAAAGGAGGCCAAATACCACATTTTTGGCAATTAATGGCAATTTATCATGCTCTGATATTTATCGGAACGGGATAAATGCCAGAAAGACCTTAAATATTTTACCACCTAATTCCAATATACTGGCCATTACATACATAGGCAAGATAAGCTACACCAACAGGAATTAGATGATAAAATAGTAACTAAAATACTTTACAGTATATATTAACCCCTTAGTAGCCCACGGCGCAAATAGTCATGAGTTTCCATTACTAGCTGACCACAAAGGGCTACAAAGGGGATAATATATGGATAAAACTACACCACATACCCTCCTTGGCCACCTTAGTGGCTAATAAACATTGCAATGCTTTATGAACTGCTAAGGCAATGAAGGGGTTAAAGGGATAAGGGGATAATGAGGACAGGTTACAGGGTTTAGAGGGGAATGAATAATATGATGAAGATGTAATTTGTTTAACATGTGATAACATGGGATTATTCCCAGAGTTGTGTGATAGGATAAGAAAGAGTTTTGTTTGACTAGAAAAAGTGAATAAAACAACAAATATCAAAGGTCAAAGTTCTACCAATTTGATAACAACAAATGTGGGCACTTGTATAAGCCAAGAAGCCACATACAGGATAGTATACTTTTAAAAGTAATGGCTCATTAATTCCTCTGTAATTGTTTAGTAATTTTATGGGTATAAAAAAATCATGGTAGATATATCATTAATTTTCCGTGTGGTATCCTGTAGTAATTTAACCACATGTTTAAAACTGTTCCCAGCCAAATAAGTAATTTGACTAAATAGGATTGTGTAATCATGATGACAAAATTGTTTATTCATTAATACTAGGCTTTCAACTACCACACTTGATCCTTTTCAAGTTCAAATTAAAGGCATGGGAATGATCCAGACCTTTTATCTTATACTAATAAATATCTACAAATGTTGAAACATTGAAATGCATACAGATCAAGCCTGTACTATAGCTGGTAGCCCCTTCATGTGTTCAAACACCTGGCAAAATTATTCATCAATTCAGCAACCACATTTAAAAGCAGTAGTTCAAAGGCTTTGTGAATTGTAGAAAAAGCCGTTCCAAACTGAAGTGTACTTATGATGCAGCAGTGTCAAAGTTTACAAATGAACCATTTCCTGTAATATAAATTGGTCAAAAAAGTAATATGAAAACTATAGCTTCTAGCTATTCTCATTATTCCTTTGTGCTTATCACCATACCTAGTTTTGCCAATTAGTAAATGCAATATACTGTATATACACCGCTACCAAGTCCCCCGCTCCTCCCACCCCCTCTGGAAAATCTTGTCTAGCTACAGGTCCGTGTGGTGCTGGTTACCTGTGAGGGTCCAGGAGAGATGAGCTTCCGCAATGTTATGGTGAACAGGACAGACGATCCGCAGGTTCTTTTCATTTGGTGACAGCACCTCCAGTCATAGCAGGCTACAGCAGAGCTGCAGGCAGTCCCTACCATGACAGCCTTTTCTCCTATACTTCTGTCCAATAGACTGCAACTTAGTCAGAAGTATATTAAAGGGATCTTTATTTGGTGCAGGCAATGCAGGTGGTATTACAGCGTTTGCTTCCTTGTGGAGAATTGGTTCCAGACCCCTGTATGGCACATGATCTGCACCATGATTGGCTGCAACACAGACCCAGTGTCACCTCCTCTACTGCCACTCAGAGAGGCTGCGTGAAGGGGGGTAAACCCCACAGAGTAGCCTATCACTGTCTGTAGCTATCAGAACTTACGTGACAGGAAGACTATACTCTTTCCTAGGTGAAAATGCCCATGTCCTCACTGGGATACAATGGAAGGAATACAAGGAAGGGTAAAAAAATTTACCATGTGAACTTGCTGAAACCTTGGAAGGTGCACCAGTCTCTATTCATCCACCCGGTGGAGGAGGAAATGGACCTGAGTCCTCAAACCCCACGGGGGAACGTATTTGGTGACCAGAAAATCCCAATGGGTAGACAATTGTCATTTGAACAAAAAGGGGACTTGTTAGAAATAATTACACACTTTAATGATGTTTTTTATGATTTACCAGGGCAAACTAATTTAGTTTCACATGTTATAGAGACAGCACCTGGGGTAAAAGTACGTTCTCGTCTTTACAGGTTGCCTAAAAGCCGTAAGGCCCTGGTAGGGAAGGAGGTACAAGAAATGTTACACTTAGGCGTGATTGAGGAATCATGCAGTGAGTGGTGTAGTCCACTAGTTATGGTCCCTAAAACCGATGGGAAAGTAAGATTTTATGTAGATCTCCGAAAGGTCAATGTGGTATAAAAGTTTGACGCATATCCGATGCCAAGGGTGGAGGAGTTAATTGACGTCCTTGGTAACGCAGAATATATATCCACGCTGGACTTAACAAAAGGATACTGGCAAATACCTTTAGAGGAAAAGTCTAAGTGAAAAACAGCCTTTGCCACTCCCATGGGTTTATACCAGTTTGTGACAATGCCATTTGGGCTACATGGAGCCCCAGCCACATTTCAGAGACTCATGGATAAAGTACTGAGACCTCATAGGCCTTATGCCGCAGCCTACCTAGATGACATTGTCATTTATAGTAAACACTGGCGGGCCCATCTAAATAGGCTGAAAGCGGTCCTCAAGTCTCTAAGAGAGGCAGGCTCACAGCCAACCCTAAGAAATGTGCCTTAGGTAAGGCGGAAACCAAATACTTAGGTTATGCAGTGGGAGGTGAAAAAGTAAGGCCACTAGCCGACAAGGTAACTGCCCTGAAAGAAGTTCCGACCCCTCAAACAAAAACGCAGGTATGCTTTCTGCTGGGTTTAGCAGGGTACTATCAGTGGTTCATCCCCAACTACTCTGAAGTTGCAGCCCCACTAACAGACCTCACAAAAAAAGTGTGCCCCTACACAAGTGGTATGATCAAGGGAGTGCCAGAGAGCCTTTGAGGAGGTAAAAAGTTGTCTATCAGAGGGTCCCATCCTTAGAAGCCCAGACTTTAACAGGCCTTTTATAGTGCAAACCGATGCATCAGAGATAGGGCTAGGGGCAGTGCTGTCACAACAGTTTGAGGGAGTGGAACATCCGATCCTTTTTCTGAGTAGGAAGTTGTTCCAGAGGGAAAAAAATGACTCAGTGATTGAGAAGTATTGCCTCGCAGTAAAGTGGGCAATCGAGGCCTTGAGGCATGACCTGGCAGGAGTCCATTTTACTTTGGTGACAGACCATGCTCCATTGAAGTGGTTAAATAGTATGAAAGACTCTAATGCTAGGTTTACCATGTGGTATATGGCCCTCCAACCCTTCTCGTTTGGGATTCAGCACAGACCTGGAAAAGAAAATGTGAATGCTGATTTCTTCTCTAGAGAAGGGTGGATGGTCGGGCTTCAGCTGTGCATGCCCCAGCCACACACTAACAGGGGAGGAATGTGATAGGGTGAATAAACGTCACCAGCCCTATGCCTGGCAGACCTATGTTTAGGTCTGCAGTGCAGCAGTAACAGGGTTAACATTCAGCTGGGAGGTCTTGTTAATCATTCTGATCCCAGCTGCTTCATCAATGAGCTTTAAAAACCCCAGGCTTCACACACATGCTGCCTGTCTGAATCAGTGAGAGTATTGAAATGCTGAAGGAGAGTTACTGCAATAAGGTCTGTCTTCAATATACACTTTTGATGAACTGTTTGCTGTACTGTTACGCTGGAATCTAAACAGCCCTTGTTGGGGAAAGGACCAAGCCCCGCTCAGGACTTATTTTCTGTTTTGTATGCTGAAAAGAAGCTATTTTGTTTTTGTGTGCCATATTTTTAAGGCTCAATAAATAAGCCTTCGCAAGAAACCCACGTGTGGTTGCATGTACCCTGCAACACCCTTGTACCCAGGGAAGTCATTTTTGTGGCCCGAAATGCTGTACCCCCATGTCTTGTTTATATATAATAAATGGCCCCATAGAACCCTTGGCACTATATGTGTGCGTCTGACTTCACTGATTTATGTGATATAATGAATAACACAATGGGGAAATTAAGTAATTTACACATTTTAATTAAACTATGATTTCCCCTTAAAATATGAATATTAAGAACAGCCTCTTCATTGCTATTTGTTTGATAAATCTGGTACAGTCATTTATTACCTATTTTAACCTGGTTTTGCAGTCGCTAGCCCATAGCAGAAAATAGGGCAAAGAAGCACTAATTTAACTCAGCACATGCACGCTATCTTAGAAAAACTGCCAAGGACACTGCTGAATTGGATTATGCACCAATTTATAAATGCATTAGGCTTTATGAATGTGTTATTTGAACAATATTTAAACCAGACGTGCACATTTTTGGTATGTTTACTCAAACCTGATAGATTTCACCCATTTCAATTCAGTTATATGAATTCAATATCCGACTAGCACCCTCTCTATCCACCTTTAAGACCACCTTAAAACACCCCTGCTTATCAAAGCATAGGAGTAGCTCCACTGATACTTTACACCTAATACATAAACCTTGACCCCTGGCAGACACACTTACCAGAATGCCCTCCTACTATCTCTGTGTACGTTCTTCCTACCTACTAATTAGATTGTAAGCTCTCCAGATCAGGGACTCCTTTTCCTAAATGTTACTTTTATGTCTGAAGCACTTCTTCCCATGTTTTATTTGTATTACTTGTTATTTATATGATTGTCATGTGTATTACTGCTGTGAAGTGCTATGTACATTAATGACGCTATATAAATAAAGACATACATATGTAGCCCTTGTACCCCCACCCTAAGTTATAGTGGGGGGTCTGCTTCTTATCTGGCTACTTGCTAGGTGTTGTGCTGTACCTGTTGGTAAACAGGAGGGCTGAGTGCTCCGCGATGTTGTGGGGAGAAACAGGACAGGTTCACAGGTTACTTTTGTTCTTGATTGGTGCAGCACAACCAGTCAGCATGGATTCTCTGTGATAGCAGGGATGGCCCATACTGACACCTTTTCTTCTTACAGCAACAAGACAGTGAATCACACTGGTTCTGGTACAACTGAATGTTTATTGTATGCAGATGACATGAACACAACTGATGCATCCTTGCTTCATCTTCCCTTACTCACAGGAACTGACTAGGGCTTGAGGCCCAGACCAGGCCTGATGGACTCCTCCTCGCATCTCCTACTTAAATGGAGGGTAGATGTTCCTCACTCCGAGAGGGAGGAGATACAAAGCAAGAGAGACCCAGAATTTAGGAAAGTGCCAGCACTTATAGCCTTTGGTTGGGTGTTTGTAACCCTGCCCCTTAACAGAGCATGTTGAATACTGATAGGTTATCACACCCTGTGTGTGATCCAATCAGTACTCATCCCTCAGGCTGATACTTTCTTGTTGTTGCTAGGTCCACCCTTAAATACCATCTAATCATCCAAGCCTGCAAAAGCACACAAGGCCTATTTAAAGGAATTAAGCCAACCACTGCCTGCACCTAACAGGACTTACACTGGTAGGGCCCAGAAAAAAGACATAGCAGCCGGGAGGCTATGCTATACATACATACAGTGAAGATATTTACTTTGATACAAAAGTTTGCAACTAGTTTGATTAAACACTAAGGGGTAGATGCACAAAGCTGCATTGTCAGGTCTCCTACTAATCTGTTATAAAAACCCGTATCAGACGTTATTTTCCCTGCGCTGAACATTAATTCACAGAGCTGATTTTATGCAAACAAACAAAGCAGACTGCATATGCACGTTAACATCTAATACAACTCATGCACAATGAAAATATTAGATTTCACGCGTTAGCTTTCTTGAGCGCACATTTGCATTACTTCACAATCAAGCTGTGCTAATTAAGTATACCTAGAAATTATAACCATCCAGTACTCGTAGCACATACCCATGTTATTGTAACTCTGCAGAATGATACAGGCTGGACTAGCTCACTCTAGAGCCACATGAACGCCAGAAGATGGAAGTGATTTCCAACTCCCAGGTCATTGGTCTGCACAGTCTTATAGACATTTCTGACCAGCAGCAAGAGGAAGCTGGTAACTAATTTAACATAAAAGATGAATATTAATTTCATATTCACAATGTCCTTATGATACCCAACACATTGACATCAAATAACTCAATTGCACAACCCTGTAGGAATTAGAAGAATTCTCTAACATAAGCTTCAACTGCCCCATTATTCCCAAAAATATAATATATAAATGATCACATGCTATCCTATGCTGTATGAACTATGTATACTAATTCCAATAGAAAATAATTGACATTGTCACGATATACAATGTTTGTAGAAATGCCTGACAGTACAACAGTGTACAGGCAGTCCTCGGTTATCCAACGGAATCCATTCTGGAAGTAGTGCTGGAAAGTGAAACTGTTGTAAAGTGAGTCCCATGTTAAACAGTGGCGGTGAGCGTTGGATAATGCATTCAGGCATCGAAAAATGGCTCGTTGGGTTGGATTGTAAAGCATTGGATATGCCATTCGTTGTAAAGTGAAACATTGGATAGCGAGGACTACCTGAATGTAACACTGACCATATACTGTAGTAATGATTTCGAGTAACTCAATTGTTTAATAAAATACTTAATTATGTCTCAAGTGTTTACTATGTTCAGTATTTATAATTTGATGGTTATTTACCTAAAAGTCTAAAATGTTCTGATTACAGTGCATCAAGTACCTATTTGTAATCTTCATCATGCCTTCGGTCGCAATCATATGAAGTGATTAAAGGTGTTTAAAACCCTAATACAGTTCAGTTCTCATTTATATCATAGTAAAAAGTCTATATTTAAAAAAAAATCTATCTGATACCTTTAATATTACATGCCAAAAGTATTTGCGTGTGTGTGTAATGGAAATATTACTGTATGCTCATTTGCATATCTTAGACAGGTCTGCAACCCCGCCTTTCACCATTATCACCCAGCACACAGCACTTCTACTGCAGCAGGGGATTCTGGGAAATGACATGACAAAACAATTTTTAACATGGTTACCTAAAGGCTTAAGCTTGCTGCATGGTCACAGCTTTGAGCACAGCCAAGGTTAAGATGCATAGCCAGTAAACCCACCCACAGACAGCCGTTTCGACATTAATGGGTCTCATCAGTGTGGGGTTGGTTATACTGGCTATGCAAAAATGAAGCAATCAGGATGGGTTTTACCATACTTAGTTAAGTTATGGTGGGTAAAAAAAGTGACAAAACCCCTCCACAGCAAAGCATATAGCAAATGGAAATATTACTGTATGCTCATTTGCATGTCTTAGACAGGTCTGCCACCCCACCTTTCACCATTATCACCCAGCACACAGCACTTCTACTGCAGCAGGGGATTCTGGGAAATGACATGACAAAACAATTTTTAACATGGTTACCTAAAGGCTTAAGCTTGCTGCATGGTCACAGCTTTGAGCACAGCCAAGGTTAAGATGCATAGCCAGTAAACCCACCCACAGACAGCCGTTTCGACATTAATGGGTCTCATCAGTGTGGGGTTGGTTATACTGGCTATGCAAAAATGAAGCAATCAGGATGGGTTTTACCATACTTAGTTAAGTTATGGTGGGTAAAAAAAGTGACAAAACCCCTCCACAGCAAAGCATATAGCAAATGGAAATATTACTGTATGCTCATTTGCATGTCTTAGACAGGTCTGCCACCCCGCCTTTCACCATTATCACCCAGTACACAGCACTTCCACTGCAGCAAGGGATTCTGGGAAATGACATGCAAATGAACACACAGTGCCACTTTTTGCTTCAAAACCATTTTTAACATTGTTCCCTATAGGCTTAAGCTTGGCTTTGACCCCCCTCCCATGCTACTCTCTGAGTGACAGAAGAGGTGGTGCCTCAAGAGTCTGTGTATAGCCAATAATGGTACAGACCTTGTGCCCTCCCCTTTTGGAGTCTCAGAGAGGGAGTGCCAAATGATAGTTAGTCCAGCTCTCCCCCTCCTACGGGTGAGACGTGTGAGTTCTGCTCCCACCCTCTGGGGTGAGGAGGCAGATAGATCTGAGGCCTTCATGCCAAGAGAGCAAAGCACCATCCAGAGGCCTGGAATCCTCTGTGACCCATCTGCATCCGCTGTGTGTACCATCGGTTGTGATTGCAAATAAAAGTGTCTATTCGGCAGAGGTGTGAAAGAAGTCTGCTTTTATGGGGACTGTCTCTGGTAATCTTGGAGCCTACTGAAGCTGAGACGCTGACACCATGAGCGAAGTCTGAATTCACCAGAAGCCAGACCTGTTCCCCTACACCATCGCGGACAACTCAGCTCTCCTGGACCCACACCGGTATGATCACACCACAAACATTAGTAGTAACAGCAACATCTTCCAGAGAGGAGGGGGACCATATGTGACATTTATATATACCACCAAATTTTTTTTTTTTGTAGCCCGGGTTGTGAAAAAGAGATTCCACCTCAAAAACCGTGCTCGTGGTCAAGTGAGACCAGGTGCGCTCCACATGTGACAAAGTCTTCTCCGGAGAGTAGGCTAGTCCGTACCAAAAGACAGTCCTCTTCAGCCGAAGCCAGAAAGAGTCCTGCTGTTACATTGACGTCGTCATCCGAGGAATCCGACGTCCATCCTGTTCCCTCCTAGTGCAGCAGACACCACAGGAGGGTCCAAGTCTTTAGGGTGTTCGGCTGATGCCTACTAACCCACCGTGATCTTCTCCCGAGGGATTGGCGGTCACTAGCCAGCACTACAGTCTTTACTCTCCGAAGAAAGGGGTGACGTTAACCCAACACCAAACAAATAAATTCATGGTGCGAGTGCTCCGGTGCTCTGTGCAATGCAGTGCAGGAGGTGCTCAAACGTACAACACAAAAAGGGTGTGCACGAGTGCATGCCTGGCCTTTTGCATTTCCAGGTGGTGACAAAAATAATTGGCTTGTCCCCTCAGCGGAAGGCAATAAGGGGGGCCAAGTGCGGGAAAAATAAGGGACGGTGCAAAATCATCAGTGCAGATCAAGTGCTCGTAAGTGGAGGCCGCCGCCCAAACAGCCATCCACAGTGCAGCAAGTGATGCTCCCCAGGTGTTCCAAGCCTGGGGTGCAAGATTAAAAATGCCCAGGCTACTTTGCATCCGCCCTCTCAGCCCATGACCAGAGGACCAAGTGATGCAACTAGGGCTATCCTTCACAGGACAGACCCTACACTTGATCTTAGTCAAAAGGCCGAGAAGCGATATATACCACCAAATGGTACAATAAATGTGTCTTTACTAGCTCAATGTTTCAACTTCCCAATGAAGTTTTTTTAAGAGCTTGCAAAGATACATTAATTGTACTATTTTGTGTGACAGATTTTTTTTACCCATATATATATATATATATATATATATATATATATATATATATATATATATATATACAAATGTAAATACAACTGTATACTCATCTGCATGTCTTAGGCAGGTCTGCAACCCCGTCTTTCCCCACTATCACCCAGCACACAGCACTTCCACTGCAGCAAGGGATTCTGGGAAATGACATGCAAATGAGCACACAGTGCCACTTTTTGCTTCAAAAACTATATATATGTGTGTATATATATATGGGTAAAATATATATATATATATGTGTGTGTGTGTGTGTGTGTGTATATATGTGTGTATATATATATATGTGTGTGTATATATATGTGTGTGTGTGTGTGTATATATGTGTGTGTGTGTGTGTGTGTGTGTGTGTGTGTGTGTGTGTGTGTGTGTGTGTGTGTGTGTGTGTGTGTGTGTGTGTGTGTGTGTGTGTGTGTGTGTGTGTGTGTGTGTGTGTGTGTGTGTGTGTGTGTGTGTGTGTGTGTGTGTGTGTGTGTGTGTGTATGTATATATATATATATATATAAATATATATATATATATATATATATATATATATATATATATATATATATATATATAAGAAATACGATACCGTTTGAGCGAATATCAGAGGCAGCACTCCACAAGTTTGTCAAAAAAGTTTTGTATTTAGTGTGACATAAAAACCAACGTTTCGGTCCTCCACACGGGACCTTTCTCAAGGTGATGAGATCACCTTGAGAAAGGTCCCGTGTAGAGGACCGAAACGTTGGTTTTTATGTCACACTAAATACAAAACTTTTTTGACAAACTTGTGGAGTGCTGCCTCTGATATTCGCTCAAACGGTATCGTATTTCTTATTTGATTTATACAGGATTCGCACCCACCTTTATATACCTGACGGAGTGCCTTGTTCTCATTCATTCACATATATATATATATATATATATGTGTGTGTGTGTGTGTGTGTGTGTGTGTGTGTGTGTGTGTGTGTGTGTGTGTGTGTGTGTGCGTGCGTGCGTGCGTGCGTGCGTGCGTGCGTGCGTGTGTGTGTGTGTGTGTGTGTGTGTGTGTGTGTGTATGTATATATATATATATATATATATATATATATATATATATATATAAATATACATATATATATATATATATATATATATATATGTATATATATATATATATATATATTTATTTGTATATATATATTTATATATATATATATATATATATATATATATATGTATATAGCAACTGTAAATATTACTGTATGTTCATTTGCATGTCTTAGACAGGTCTGCAACCCTGTCTTTCCCCATTGTCACCCAGCATACAGCGCTTCCACTGCAGCAAGGGATTCTGGGAAATGACATGCAAATGAGCACTCAATGCAACCTTTTGTCTCAAGCTCGTATTACACAAGCCAATCCTCAAGCGAATGCATGCTGTTTTAAACAGAGCTTTTAGACAGAGGCTGGGATGAGATGCCAAGCCATTAAACCCACTCACAGACATGTTTCAACCTTGATGGGTATCATCAGTGTGAGGTTGGTCTTAATGGCAAAGCAGGTTTGAGACTAGACTAGGTAATCAACACTACTATTAAGGTTATGGTGGGTAAAAAAAGTGACAAAAACCCTCCACAGTAAAGCATAAAGCAACTGTAAATATTACTGTATGTTCATTTGCATGTCTTAGACAGGTCTGCAACCCTGTCTTTCCCCATTGTCACTCAGCATACAGCGCTTCCACTGCAGCAAGGGATTCTGGGAAATGACATGCAAATGAGCACTCCGTGCCACCTTTTGTCTCAAGCTCGTATTACACAAGCCAATCCTCAAGCCAATGCATGCTGTTTTAAACACAGCTTTTAGACAGAGGCTTGGATGAGATGCAAAGCCATTAAACCCACTCACAGACATGTTTCAACCTTGATGGGTATCATCAGTGTGAGGTTGGTCTTAATGGCAAAGCAGGTTTGAGACTAGACTAGGTAATCACCACTACTATTAAGGTTATGGTGGGTAATTGGTGGGTCATTTCCCAGAATCCTTTGCTGCAGTGGAAGCACTGTATGCTGGGTGACAATGGGGAAAGACAGTGTGTGTGTGTGTGTGTGTGTGTGTGTGTGTGTGTGTGTGTGTGTGTGTGTGTGTGTGTGTGTGTGTGTGTGTGTGTGTGTGTGTGTGTGTGTGTGTGTGTTTGTACACACACACACACACACACACACACATATGTATATATATATATATATACACACACACATATATTTATATATATATATATATATATATATATATATATATATATATATATGTATGTATATATATATATATATATATATATATATATATATATATATATATATATATATATATATATATATATATATATATATATATATATAATATAGTGTGTGCAAAAAAAAAGTTGTCACACAAAATAGTACAATTTTTAGTACAATATTTTTTTTAATATATATGTGTGTGTGTGTGTATGTGTATTCACACACAAAAAGCTTGAGAAAAGACATTGTGGTCTGAAACGTACGTCGCTATGGAGTTTCGGTGTGCTGCAGGCTTTAAGTTTTTGTGCTCCTACAGTTGCCCCTAAATATACTGTATGGCCTTTCATGCAGATGCTGACCAAATATTTGGTCCCTTGATATTGCAATATTACGCAGAGTAGGGTAATATCAACAGGGTACAGAATAGGAACATAGTCCGGCAAATTAAGGAAGGGAGAATGCATTTATAATTAATTAACTAACCAGGACTCCCTAAAGAAAAGAATCCCAGAAACTCCACAAAATTGGGGCCCTCACAGTTGTGCGCAAAAATATACAAATACACTTTTATTAGTTTACAATGATGAAGACAAAAAAAATAAAAATGTATTTTTATCAAATAAATGCAGATCGCGCACAAGACAATAGTCAAATGTCTGATTGTATGGGGATTTAGTTACCTTATTCTTCATCTGAAACATCTCCTTTGTCTATGAGGCTCTCTACTTCTCTCATGAGTTGCTCATACTCTCTGAGATTCAGTTCTACTGTATAGCCTCATCGGTGAGACAGCTTAGCATGCTGCGCAGCTAGATTCTTATGCAGCTTATGTTTTGCATCAGCCGACCTCTTCTTCACCATTTCATTGGTTCACTGACTATTGATGTTGATGTAGCGTTGATGTTATCAATGATTTGAACCCATATGGTTGAAATCTTAAACGCAAGCTCTCCAAATAGCTTTGCATATTGACCCAATATTTCAATAACCATGACATTTATTTCTGCCTCACAAAATTGAATCACACGGATCCTTCTCCTTGGCGCAGGAGCAACAGCAGAGGCCTTTTCCGCCATGATGTTCATGTTCTGTTCTGCATTGCTATTCCCCTTATTTATATAATGACTCGTTGCATTATGTTGATGTCAACGCGTAAGAAGCTGTGTTGACAATGTGTATATGCGCTAAATATCTGTGACTTGTGCCAGGTTTAGCTATGACTTAACCTCATTAAATCCCTGCATTAACCGTAACAGAGCATAAGGATGGGATGTTGGAAAGGTGGCATGGTGCTCATCATAGCCAGAGAAAAGAATAGCAACAGCTAATTCCCAAATGGCACCAGTAGCTTTCTAGGATGAAAATAAATAAAACAGGAACGGAGGTTTTACTAAAATTATCAAAAAAGGCTCCTCAGGTGAGGATAAACAGGGTGGAACACATTGTAAGAAAATAACTACAGTACAAATTACTGGCACCACTCAAAGTAGCTTAGAGAGAGTAGCCTTCCATGTCAAACTAAGCACACGTTATTGTTAGCACTGCTAATGTGAGTAAGGGGGTGTGACGGTGAAGGGGTTAACCAGGCTTATAATAAAGGTCAAGCCCACTTGGTTAACCCTGACCCGTGTGTTAGGGTCTTAGAGTGTCAGCTATCAAAACTGTATTACTGCAACTGTATACTAATTTTGTGACATTAAATAATTATGTGATTTTTGCCTTTCCTGGGATGGTGGGATCGGGAGATTTCTAGGCTGCAAGTTTCAGGGTGGGTTTGGCGGAGACAATTGTTTCAGAATGTGTCAATGTAGCGGGGTTCTGGAGTTATGGGATACCCCAAAAGTTGTATCCGGAAATTGAGTGATATCTTTGGATGCAGCTAAGCGCATTACTCCGCCAACCTCGGACCCTGGAAACGTTCTTACGACTGATTGCCAGAGTCCCTGCTGCAGCATCTTTCAGACAAGGTAAATGGGTTTGAATGGGTTAAAATATATCTGCAGGTATACACAGAGTCCTTAGTATAGCAGGGATTCCCTAGTATAGCAGAGGTACCACATACATGCCCAGGTATCCTGAGCCTAGAGTAGGGGTTCAGGAAGGTGCTCAAGCTACAGTTATAAAGTTGAGCATGTTTGCAGTGTTTTAAAAGTTTAAAAGTATTTTTCTCATGTGTGCCAGGAATGAGGCAAGTGATTGTAGGGAATATATACACTCCATTCATGACACCAGAATAGGAACTCATAACTTTTAGCACACGGAAGACAGGACACCATATCTTTTATTAAACGGTTATAGTTTAATGTGTATAGATATTGATAACCTGTATATAAGCTGAGGGCTTTCTAAGTCATGGATTCCGGAAACCCATATGGATACTAGGTGATGCCTCTGTGTCTGTCCGGAGGCCGTACTTGAAAGGTTCAGAGATGCCTAGGTGTTAGGACAGGAGGGGCACTGCAGTTATTCTGGAGTACCCATATTCTGGCCTGACACAAGGAAAGCTAACACCGTTTGCTCAACATCCAGACTCTGTGAAGCCTCGCACCATGGGGGGAAAATAGGCAGACAAGAATATTTACCTTCCCCTGGGAAACACTCAGGTATTTAAGAAAACTCATCTAATGGTCTCAGATTGGTTGCTAAGGAAATTGCTAAGGTTTTTTGATTGGGCTGCAGGGTTTCTGGGAATGAATACTAGAGGTTTTAAAAACTCTGACATAGCTCAGATTTGGCAAATTCCAAGGAGATTCCAAGCGCCACACCAACAGCGGCGAATTAACAGATGTTCAGGACTTTTTGTGAGTAACTACCAGTCATTGGAAAGTGCTCTAAAAATGTGATCTGAAGGAATTTCATTCCGGAAACGGAGTTATTCATTAGACCCATTCCCAGTAAGTGTGTTAATCTTGAATTGTGTAACTTTGTGTGTCTCTCTTTTATAAGAAATAAATTACCATTTATTTTACCATCTTGTTTCGCTCAATCAAATGATCCCAGTTATAAAAAGGTGTGGTCTCCCGTGACAGAGGGAAGAGGACTCTGCTGAGCAGGAGAATGCTCTAACTCCTCTATTCTTTAGCTTTGTATAGGTCAAGGGCTTTAGATAGTTACAGTAATATAATCAGCTGAGGTTCACTAAAAAAAACCAGTAGGGCCTAGTTTTTCACCAAGACTGTTTCAGACCTCTCAGGATGTTGAAAAAGTGGGCCAGGGTCTTCATAGGTCACACAGTAAAAGGGTGAACCTCACAACAGACATATGGATTAATTCACATGGAGGAGGGGACTACATGACTGTTACTGGGTGTGCTTTCCTCTCTTGCCAAAGGAAATGGTGTGTTGGAGGTGATGGCAGTACTGATGCTAAGTGTAAAGGAGGCATGCTACCCTTGGAGGCGCAATATCCTATGTGTGCAGGGCTTTTTGATCAAGTGCTTTGTGGGATTGGGAAGAATTAGATGCTAAACTCTGCAGGGCAATGTATCCCTTTTCCTTATGTTGTCATATACAATTACAGTATGTGATTCTGTGCCTCCATTAAACAAATATATGTTTATTGGGTTTTCTGAAGTTTAAAGACAATTCAAATTTCCAAGTAACATGTTCTTGTTATAGACCTTAGAGCTGCAGTTTTTGTCTCCATAGTTAACAAGGTGCATCAAATGTATTAATATTTTTTTACATTTGATTTGATACAACCATAAAAAAGAAATGGTGCAGCGTGTGAATGTTCACTTGTCTTTGCATTGATACACTGACCCCTTCCCATTACACTGTAGAAAGCACACTAGTCTATTCTCTACCCAAGTTCAGATAATGTTGCAGATTACCTTCTTATTCTTTCTACTCTTTTATTATTTTATCAGTTACATAATACAATTAAATAAGCGTGGAGAACATTCTTAATTGAGTATGTTTAGCAACACCATTGATTCTCTTTAGTAAACACAATGCCTACTATTGTATATTGAGAAAATTAGTGTTTTCATGCAACATCTTATGGTACACTGCCTAAACTCAATGAGAAATTCCCATTCAGCACTCCTTTGCTAGCAGTGGATCACTGTGTTACCACCAACTATGGGTGTCACAGCAGTAATTTGACAAGCAATAAAAAAAAAAGAACAAGCTATTCGGAGCAATTTTTATAGTCTACTCAACACAATTGCATTCATTGAACTGGAAAGAATGAAGATATACAGTTTAACTAGTATGTTTACATGCATTTCACATTTGTTTCAGTAAAATACCATGGTATTGAATATTTTCATGCAGTGTTTAATGTCTTCTGTTTGTTTGTTTTTTACGATAAAAAAACAAATGTAATGTATCCCATAAGAACTAACAGGGCCGAATCTACTTTAATATTTTTCACATAGCTCAGTGCAATGGCTCCAATTTTCCAAAACCAAGTGCAATGGTTAATTTGAATGCAATCTCATTTTACCATTCTGTTTTGTACAAACAGGAGGGAGTAAGAGTAATATATATGTATTGAATAATGCACAATATTGCCTATTATTTTAAATGATAATATTCATTATGAATAATTTAAATGTTACACACTTAAACATAAAAGCATACTGTAATTAAACTTTATAGGACAATATCAAGACAGACTATTGGCTTAGTGAATAAAGTTTTAACTAAAAAATAAAAAGCGTGTCCTGAGCTTACCAAATTGTGCAATGCTTGAAATTCCTTGGGTAAACCACAACTCAAAAAGGAAAAGGCTGAAAAGGTGCGAGGAAACCTGTTCTGTATATATTTAATATCATAGCATAGCTTTTTTTTTTTTTTTACTTTTGTTTGTTAGCAGCGTTCTACTCTCTAGACTCATCTCATCTTGGTGTTTTTTATTTATGCGTAGTTTTTCACTTTTAATATATTGTTACTCCATGTACTGTTTTTGGTCAAATCTTTTATGTGTTCACCGATAAAGATATACTTCCAGAAAAATAAAAAACAGCTTTTACGCTCCAGTGCGTAAACGGATATGGAGTATTTCCCATCAAGCTAAAATAATTATAGTCCTAGCTGACACATCACTCTCCAATAAACTTAAATCAGTATGGATTTCAAACACATATTGTTCCTAACAATCTATAATTATGATCCTGGACCAAATATACATTTTTCTTTCAAAGTATTCATTTATTTTTCTAAGCTGCAGATGCAACTATTTCATGTAGTTCATTTGCTCTCAAGCAATCTTGCTTACCTAAATAAAGCTTTATTGACTTAATCAATTTTGATGGTGTTGTAAGAGGGGATTCAACAGACACTGGGTTATTTTTTTGATACTTTGAAGTGCAGTGATAAGACAATTTAATAAAGCCATTTCCAGATAACGCCAGCAGAAGAAATATAAAGCTAAAATGGTCAAATTAAACCTCACTAAGACTGTAGAACACCTAGTCAGGGAACACCCTAAATGCACCTACAATAGGTTTAATGATAAGCTGAAAGTTCTGCTTTAAAGGCTGTACTGTGGATAGGGACTTCAGAGTAACTCTGCTTTAAAGCAAAAACTCAGATATCGGAGCACAAATCTCCTCAATATACCTGAGGACATTTGCTGTCCAATATCTGAGTTTTTGCTTGTAATCAAAACCCTGCAAAGAGTCCTCCTTTCGGAAATGCACTGTTACTTATGGCTGTATTTATATTTTTATGTTTTTGTTTGCACTGCATATTTATTCACTCAAATGGGCCTATTCAGGTAGGTCCGATTAAGATCACTGCCATATCGATCGGGTTGGCATGATCCTACAGTACCTCACGGTATGACATTTGTGTTATCACGGTATTTAGAAAGATTTTTCGCAAGTCAGATACCGTTTGATAGGAAAATGCCATACCGATCGACTTAGCGGTGTCTTTTTCAAAGATATGCCCATTCGATCTGCCTGCAGTCTGTAAGAACTACGCAGAGAGAATTGCATCTCACTGCACAGCTGTTACAGGCGATCGCACTGTTTTTATTTTCAGGTTATTAACATATCACTGAAGCAGGGGGTCTCTGGACTGACCCACATTCATTTCACCCCCTGCTTCCCGAGCTACAGGCCTCTCATCTCACGTGACGTGGGCATTTAAACATGCCAGAAATACTGTAACCCCTTACTAAGGCCTGTATCTTTGGAAAACAGGGGGTCCCCGGACCTGAAATTAATGGGGTTATGTACAGAGACCACCTGCTTCAGTAATATGTTAATAACAGTAAAATAAAAACAGAGCTTCATTACCGTAGTGGCTAACCGCTAAAGTAATGAAGCAGTTATCCACCACTACCCGGTCGGTATGTTGTAATGGGCAAAAGGCCTAGTATCTATATCTGGATAATAACGCATTTGCCAATTATAAATAAAAAAATTACCCAGCCAGTATATAGTAAATTAAAGTACATAGCCCTGATAGGATAAAGGCCAGGTCCTCATCTTTGGCTTTGTGTCCTCCTCGTCCTCCGCTTCTTAAGTGGCAGCAACATTAAAATAAATTAAGAGGCCAGTAACCCCTTAATTACCTTAAGGAGTAACCCCCCCCCCCAACTGCTATTCAACAGGAGGCCTAACCACCCTCTCCAGGGAAACTACACCATCACCCACCCCATCATCACACATAAAAATGGGCAAAAGCACTAGTAACCAAATATGACTGATAGCATGTTTTTCCATTTGTTTTCAAAACAATATAAATACATTATAAAATAACATTTATAACAGTAGAATAGATCACACAGTAGTCAATAAACCCATTGATTGTCAGTGTGGTAAACTATGCCCACAATGGGTGCAAGGATTACCACAATGGCAATAAATGGGAAACCTAAAAAAAAAAACATTAAATCCACCAGCGGATTGCATCCAATGGCAGTTTTTGATCATGGATTGAAACTGGAACAACCGGTTAACGATTTTACACCCAGGGAATGGATTTTGAATGGAAAGCTCAGGAAATTCCATGAAATGGATTTTGAGAATTTTGCCCATCTCTACTATTGAGTGTCAGTGGGGCTAACTAGGCACTCTCAAGGAGAGAAACATCTCAATAAAAGCGCCCGGTTCCATTCTTTTTTTCTCTCAAGGAGAGCCTCGGTAGCCACAATGGCACTAAATTGGTTACCTTAAGAAAATGTTTACCCCATCCTAGTAGATGGCCACCATCTTCAGGGAAAAAGAGACCACCCCGGAGCCAATCCTCCAAAAAGGGCGGATTCCCAAGCATACAAAATATAATCCATACGCCTGATGGCCAAAATAAACAGGAAAAACAAGACAATCAAAGTAATCCAAGTCCCACTTACCTATTTGTAATCTGAGGCCATCAGTGGCCTGCCGTCGAAGGCTCCTCATCTTGACTGACACCCTCAGTCGTCCATTGATTGAAAAGTCTTCATCTGTAAGTATTTCTTCTTTTCTTCTTTCTTCATCTGTGCCTCTAGACGTCTTCTCTCTTCTTTCTTCATTCATCGGATGTAGTCTCTGCTACAACTTCTGATGTTCTGAGAGCCCTGGCCTTTTATAGGGGGCTGAAAAAATCTGTGATGTCATAACTAACAGACGGCAATCACATGTTATAGCAAGCAATCTGATTGGTATTGGTATAGAGTATGCTCCAAATGATCAACAAATCGATTTTCTGAAATCAATTCTTGAAGAAATTGGGGAGTCCCCTCCATGGAATATAATACTAGGCGGAGATTTTAATATGACCCTGAATCCTGATCTGGACATGTCCTCATTGCTAAATCAAAAACTAGCGAATTATGTACTTAACAAATCAAAAAGTTTTAGGAAACTCACAAAATAATTCACACTAGAAGATGCTTTGGCGCACTAACAATAAAAATCAAAGAGACTATACATTTTATTATCCCCCTCTAGATATTTATACAAGAATTGACTATATATTTGTCTCCGCGAATCTTTTGGATCGAGTCGCCCAGACAAATTTAGGCCCATTAACATGGTCGGATCATGCCCCAGTGGAAATGGTCCTGAAACACCCCTTTATTAGGTTTTTCAATGGCGTCTAAATGATTCCCTTTTGAATCAGACTGGGATTGAGGAGGATAGGGAATTTATTGGTAATTATTTAAAATTAAATAAAGGTTCAGTTGAAAGCCCTACCACTCTCTGGGAAGCCCATTAAGCCTCTATTAGAGGTCAATTTATCTCAATAGCTTCATATTGGAAAATGGTCAAAAACCTTAATCAGGAAAAGTTAATGGCAAAAATAATTGCGTTAGAACAGGAACATAAAAAACGCCCATGCAGGAAAATGTATAAACTTATACGCCAAGCCAGAAAGGAATTACATAGACTAAGATGGGAAGACACAGAAAAGGCACTAAAATGGACTGGTCAGACCTACTATGATAAAGGCAATAAAGCAGATAAATTGCTTGCAAATAAGTTAAGAGGGGTTAAATTTAAACCGCAACTTTCAGCGATAAGACGGGGTGATGGGGAAGTTACACATAACCCTTTCCAAATTGCCGAGGAGTTTTCTAAATATTATAATAAATTGTATAATCTGGATTCATCAGACCCCAATTTTAATAGTGCATCTATAGAACAAATAGATAGCTATTTACAGGCTTGCGATTTTGCAAAGTTGTCCACGGAAGAGCTGAAGGGTCTCACTGCTAAAATAAATATTTTAGAGTTAAGTTAGGTTATTAAAGGTTTGAAACCCTCAAAAGCTCCTGGTCCGGATGGATTCTCAAATTTATACTATAAAACATACTTTGGAATTTTAGCCCCATATCTACTAGATATGTTCAATAGCTTTTTAGAGGGTACTCAGATCCCCATGCAAATTTTAAAAGGAAATTTGGTAGTGATACCCAATGAGTTGCGCAAGTGACAGGCCAATTTCACTTCTTAATACAGATTTGAAAAGCTATAGTAAAATTCTGGCGAATAGATTAAATTTACTTCTTCCCTGCCTAATACATAATGATCAGGTAGGTTTTATAAGTAATCATCAAGCCTCGGATAATACGAGAATACATTTCTCTAGACCCTAAGCGATGTTACTGTTTAGATGCCAAAAAAGTGTTCGACATAATTAAATGGGATTTTCTGTATAGATCTATGCAAGCGTTCTGTTTCTCCAGCCCATTTCTGAAAGGAGTTCAGGCCCTATATGACTCGCCAATACCTTTTTTTTTTTAAATGCTGGGTGGTAAGTTAAGTCAAGTTAAAATCGGGAATGGTAGTAGGCAGGGTTGCCCTTTATGTCCTTTGCTCTTTGCATTATCGCTTGAGCCTCTTGCCTAGAATTAGGAAAAACCCTGATATACAGGACATTAGAATAGGATCAGAAATTTTCAAATTATCTTTGTTTGCTGATGATATTATTCTGACAGTTTCTAACCTCCTGGCTTCCCTTCCAATTTACAAGAAGCATTCTCTGTGTTTGGCTCGCTTTCAGGTTACAAAACTAACTCCTCTAAGTCAGAGGCACTGAATTTAACTCTTTCAGACATTGAAGTAAAATTAATTAAACTACATTTCAATTATCATTGGAATAAAGCAAGCCTTAAATACCTAGGGATTTCTCTCACAAAAAAATTATCAATTTCCCTATAAATATAACTACCCAGAGCTTATCTTGTCTGGGAGTATTTTACCCCTGTATATTATAACAGCTTTGGAGTGCAGTGAATAGGGATTTTTGGGAAATCCTTTGATTTACTTCTTTGTGCTTTTATTTACAGAACAAAATTAGGCAGGTCATATGGGGTAACAAAAGACCAAGAGTTCTGAGATCAGTTTTACTTGCACCCAGAGAAAGAGGAGGACTAGCGGTCCCGGATATAAAGAAATATTATTTAGCCTCTCATTTGAAACAAGAAAAATTGAAAAGCGGCGCCGGACCAATCACACAATGCAAGGATAGGTGAAATAATAAAAAAAAAATATGTATTTAACCTGGCCTTCGGCAGCTATTGCTAATTCTGGGCCTTTCCTCTGTCAGTCCTGTTAGAACAGGCAGTGGAAAGGTTAATTCCTTCAGTTAGCCTGTTTGCATTTGAGCTCTGAGTATTGTAGCAATATTCAGGGGCAGGCTTAAGCAACCTTGGAGCATGTTAATCCAAAGGGTGAATATGGGTTGGAACACCCCCTGATGTGTGTGAGCCAATCGGTATCCAGCTTTGAGTTGTAATGATTCAAAGTTAGAGACACTCCCTGAGGATATTCAAATTGAGACATGTTTCCTAAAATAAGTTATCAGTTAGGATGAGGAGTAAGTCTGAGAGAAGAGATTGAGGAGAGCTGACAGAGAATAGTTCTCCCCATCTTGCCCCACCTGGGTAAGGAGGGGGGGGGGGAGTTAAGCTATCATAAGCAGAGGGCAGAGAAGCAAGATCAGGCCTATGATGTTCTGCTGTATGCTGTGTATGCTGTGTGTGCTGCTCTGAATAAAGACCAACCGAAAAGAAGCTGCTATGTGTGTCACTGTTCCTGGTGTGAGAAGGATGGAGTGTCAGTGGGGATCTCTCCTCTGGAGACCCCAGGGGATCCCTACTGGCTGGAGGCACTGCACCACCCAGAGAGAACAAGAGAAAGGTAACCTGTCCCACACCATCCCCTGTTCCCTGTCCTGGTTCTCCCCACAACACCGCGGAGCCCTCAGCCCTTCTGTTTGCCAGCAGGTCACAGCACCAAGACCGTGTACAGAAACTAGGAGTGTACCCCCCCCCAATCTCATGTCGGGTGGGGTGCAAGAGGGTTACATTTGGAGGCGCTGATGAGATGAGGACTACATCCAACGACAGGACAGGTTTTACCAACAGGACAGGCTTTCAGGAACAGTGGACCACACAGTGGTTTTTTAAGACTTTGTATGCAGCACAGAGCAGCAGCAAGAGACTTTACAGTGAGGGAACCTCTCCTTGAAGCTTCCCCAGGGAGGGGGTTACCCTATTCAAGAAGGCCATTTGCTATGTGGGACCATTCCTGGTGGCTATGCACCAGGGAGCGTGAGTCTCCACAGGCACTCCAAAGGGGCAGGGGGCTTTGCTATGCTATAGGAGACCCCTGTACACCCACCCAACCAAGAAGAAAATAGGATCCGGTTCCTAAGGCTACACCGGGGAGATGGCGGCCTATTAATGGCACTGCAGCTGGGGCGACTTCCCTGAGGCGCCCCCAGGGAAGCGTGGTTACCCTCCTGTACCCACCACGGAGAGTGAGGGGGACAGGGAACTCTGAGATTACACTCATGACCCCTGTGCACCCCATCTATGAAGAAAAATGGAGGCCGGTTCCTGAGGCTTCACCAGGGAGCTGGCGGTCCGTTAATGGCACTACAGTTGGGGCGGCAGGCCTGAGGCGACACCAGGAAAGCGTGATGACCCTTCTGCACCCCACGACGAAGATAGAGGTAAGGGGACAGGGACTACCTGGGAAAGGACTGTAGGTCCTTGTGCACCCTGCAATAAGAGTTATTGCGGTACCTGTGCGAGGAGTTCCCTGATGCTACCCCAGGGCGCGTGACACTCAAAGAATTAAAGGGACAGAATGTGTTTATTTTGTGACTCCTGAATGCAGAACGGAGATCACCATGTGCTGGACTGTGTTCTACCTAAAACTGGCAGTTCCTGCTCCTACAGGGATGCCATGTCTTTATGTGCTCTCAAAATGGCGGCTCAGCTCACTGTGGGCCGCATGGACTCTGTTGTGCTCAAAATGGCGCTTCCCGCCTTACCAGGGAAGCCATGTGCTCGTTTGCAAAAGCTATATTCACTTGCAAGCTTTTGCTGACCTACAGCTTGTAAGAAAATTGCGGGAACTATTGAACCCCTCCCCCTTTGCTTGTTCGGGATTGGACTGTCCGATTTACCAGGGGGAGGAGCCGAGTGTGAAGGTAGGAACCAACAGGAAGTGAGGAGTCAGACGCACGTGTACTACAGAGACAGCAGTTGTGCCTCTGAACTGCTGCCTTACTTGCTCCACTAAGAGAGAATATGGCCTAGTGTGAACTTTGGGCCAGTGTGCTGAGAAATCGGTCAGCATCTACAGAAGAGTTTGGGTGAGTTCTTTCCCAAACCCTGGCGATATCACCCCGCTCCAGAACTATGTTCAGTGTGTCACTTACTGAGTAGTTTGCCATCTGAGCCCTGCGGGACCGCCCCACTTACCTACTGTGAGGTGCGTTCTGCTGCCGCTCCGGTGATCCGCTCCGTGAGGGAGGTACCCTCTGCTGAGACCGCTGCTCCAAACCATCCAGAGGTATCGGCTGATACCTCCAACGTACCCAATGATGCTGAGATCTGCCCTGCTGCGGTGAGCTGCTTGTCCTGTCTACGGATCCCCGCTGGGATCGCACCCAGAAACCTGCCGAACTGTATCTGCGGCACCAGAAGGAGATGTGCGGGGCCCATGCTCATGCGCTGACCTACATGCGAGCTGCTGAACACCACTAAGACGACATGCTGCTCCAGAATCGACTGTTGGGAGAAGTGCCGGCCGGCACCACCCCCGATGACAGCATAAACATACAGGTGCTACTCCACCACCAAGAGATAAGATGGCCGCTGAGTCGCCCGGCCGGGTGAGCTCCAGTAAAATACAGGCCGCTCTGGTGATTAATACCCTTCCGGTTGATCCTTTCCTCCTGACATGAAGGGAGCAGAAGAAGTCCCGGGAGGCCCTTCAGGTTAAGGCGCTTGCTGAAGCCCGCTGCTGTAAGAGCAGAGGGAGGGGCAATTTGAACTTGACCTAAGGACTGTGCCATTGCTCCTCCCGGGGAGAGTTCCCTTAACGTGCCCCCTCGAGACTTTGGTGCGGCTCCCTTGTCACCGGAGGCCCCAGTCCCTGAGTCATATCAATACACAAAACAGCGCACAACGCTCATGGTGAAGTAAGAATGTACAATTTATATTAAAAAGTAGTTCAAGGTTCTGCGTACATCAGATAAAGGTAAAACAGGCATGTAACTGTAACTATGACAGTTGTTACCACTCAGGTATCAGGACACAGGAGAAGGCTGCAGCGGATCACCCAATGTCGGTAATCTGCAGTCATATCACGCTCTTTAGAAGCGGAGGGTTCCCTTTAGGCTTCCACGTAATCCAGGTAGATAAGTCCCAAGCTCCGTTTAGGAGTAGCTGGTAGAGGGACAGTCTCACCGATCAGGGTCAGCTCTGCCTCCCACACCAGCTTCACTTAACCAGCAAAGTTATAGAATACTAAGGGTACTAGTAGATCAATAAAAGTATCATTCCAACAGGTTTCGTAGCAACTATAAAGGCCACTTCATCATGTGTTTTGTTTTGTCTAGATTCAGGGTCTTTGACCACCCTATCACAGCAGCAGACGCTCCTTATTGGTAACCTAGTTACTTATACTCACTTGGTTATTAAGTGGTTAATGCACTTTATTTCAATTCACTCTGTTTATTCATTATAGTTGCGCACTTGTACTGTGTGTTTCCCCTGAGTCATATGCCCCTTCTGCCCTGCCTTCCTTATCCATCACTAGTCCCAACGTGCGACCCTTGACCCCCAGGCCCTCTTCACCCGGAAGTCCCGTGGCTTCAATTGGACAATATGATGTTATGTCTGTTATGCCTGATATGCATTTGGAAGGGTCTGTGCAGTGGGGGGATTGTGATGATGCGGGGATGAGTTCAGTACAATCCGAAAATGTTTTGTCTCCTGTTAGACAGGAGGCAGAAGAATTCCTATTGGGAAGGTTCTATATTCTGGGTGCTGCTGGGTACTGCTACTGACCATAGCTTAGTGAAGTTTAGCAGAGCAGCCCGAGTAATAGTTCATATGTTCAGAAAGATGGGATATGAGTTTCCATACCTCCCTGAAAAATTAATTCATTATATTACTGCTGTGTTAGTAGAAATGTTCAGTTCAGTCAGTCACTGTATTGCCATGTATCTGTGTCCATGCAGTGGTTATGTCAGTCCTGTCAAGCTGAAGTGCATAGGAGTTATTGCATTTCAGCTCATGTAATTTACAGATGTTGCTCAGCAAGGTAAGGGTTATACCTGCTGCAGTCCAAGCCGGGACGGTTGGAGTTTTATCAGAGGGAGTATATAGCCTGGCCTTCAGCAGCTATTGCTAATTCTGGGCCTTTCCTCTGTCGGTCCTGTTAGAACTGGCAGTGGAAAGGTTAATTCCTTCAGTTAGCCTGTTTGCATTTCAGCCCTGAGTATTGTAGTAATATTCAGGGGCAGGCTCAAGCAACCTTTGAGCATGTTAATCCAAAGGGTGGATATGGGTTGGAACACCCCCTGATGTGTGTGAGCCAATTGGTATCCAGCTTTGAGTTGCAATGATTCAAAGCTAGAGACAATCCCTGAGGATACTCAAATTGAGACATGTTTCTTAAAATAAGTTATCAGTTAGGATGAGGAGTAATGGTAGTCAAAAAGGTGAATCATAGCTCTACCTCAATATTCATATCTTATAATGTTCAGGCGGTGCATGGGGAATAATCATACATTTTTTACAAAAAATGACCAAAGAAGTGGTCACACAAAAGAAACCCACTAGTTTGCACACAGCCTACAGTGGAGTAGATATTAATAGGGAACTAATTTGTCCCAACATGCAAATGATGTATCAAACATAAGGGGTATACATAATCCAGAAAAAAACAATAAAATGTTATTAGATTACTTATAAACTCTTCTAAGTGAAAATATAATAAAAACAATTAAAAGTGAAATCATTGGAGTATGTCTTGAATAGTTACCTTAAATTGATTCTGTCCATGAGGGTATCACTATTCAGACATAAGCAGAGTCCAATATTATAGGTCTTTGCTTATGGGGAGAGTGTTTAAACACAGAGTATCAATCTATTAAGGCTCAATAGCCTAACCCAATGTACATACTTATGTGATCCACAATGTTTACACTAACAGCTATAGTAGTATCATATTTTCAAAGTGTCAACACGCAGATTGCTGCATCATATTTATCTAGATGCTGCGATAAGTAACAATACCAATGATCGCTGTAGTTGCAACTTATCACACACTGTTTGTGTACATAGTTGGTTAAGTTCTCATTAGACACACACCATCATTATTAAAGCAACCAATTTGTTACATATGTGGTGTATCTGTAACTAACTGTATATTTCCAGACTCACACTTTAGCCTTGCGGTGTTTAATTCAGACAGTCAATAGAATGCTGGTAACTGTACTCATATGTCAATAAGCTTTAGCAACTGCCATACTGCCATACTATGTACAGAGCTAAAGTCTAACTCTAAATTCCTTGTAGCTGCTTAAATATCTCATTTAGCATACAACAACAGTTACTCCAATGGTCAGGGAATGTATTATGCCACCTGACCCTGCTCAACCCATATGTAACGAGTACATGCGGCTGCTACAATGTACTCCACGGCATACAACAAGCTTCTCCAGCGGGTGACGTCATCAGTGCATGCGTCGCGTCGCCCAACCCGATGATCGTTTCGTGCCGTAGATCGGTACTTCTTCAAGGGGGAGGAGTGTCCCCCTGATGTGTGTGAGACAATTGGTATCCAGCTTTGAGTTGTAATGATTCAAACCTAGAGACACTCCCTGAGGATATTCAAATTGAGACATGTTTCCTAAAATAAGTTATCAGTTAGGATGAGGAGTAAGTCTGAGAGAAGAGATTGAGGAGAGCTGACAGAGAATAGTTCCCCCCATCTTGCCCCACCTGGGTAAGGAGTGGGGGGGGGGGGTTAAGCTGCCATAAGCAGAGGGCAGAGAAGCAAGATCAGGCCTATGATGTTCTGCTGTATGCTGTGTATGCTGCTCTGAATAAAGACCAACCAAAAAGAAGCTGCTATGTGTGTCACTATTGCTGGTGTAAGAAGGATGGAGTGTCAGTGGGGGTCTCTCCTCTGGAGACCCCAGGGGATCCCTACTGGCTGGAGGCACTGCACCACCCAGAGAGAACAAGAGAAAGGTAACCTGTCCCACACCATCCCCTGTTCCCTGTCCTGGTTCTCCCCACAACACCGCGGAGCCCTCAGCCCTCCTGTTTGCCAGCAGGTCACAGCACCAAGACCGGGTACAGTAACCAGGAGTGTACCCCCCCCCCCAATCTCATGTCGGGTGGGGTGAAAGAGTGTTACATATAAAATCAATACTTATAGTCCCGCAGCTAGAGTCCAAGGAGGTTATTCAAACTCCTCCACAAATAAGATGTGTAGAAAAAAACTCCAGGGCGTGGTTCTATCTCCAGTGTATACAGTATGTAGGGGAGAAAACAGAGAGAAAACACATACCACAAACGAGTGGTGTAATATAGGTAGGTATCACTTTAAATGGCAAAAAAAAAAAAAAATCTGAGGCTAGAGAACTTAACACTTGCCTGTGCTTAGTTCCCACTAGATGTACTCCTCCAGGTTACTCTTAGTGGTGAAAACGGCCAAACACAAAAGATTCGTGATTTGGCTTTGCAGCATGTAACCTCTGGTGCAGTCTCTCCACGCTGATCCCTTCTCCTGGGATGTCCGTGCGGTCACCATCCCAGTTTCCAGTCGTCAGCTAGTCCCCACAGCATACAAAAGGAAACTTATCAAAATGTGGCGCTCTAAATATTCAGATATTAACCATTAATAATGGTGTAAAAAATACAGTGATACTTATGCAAACATATTCAATTTATGTTTAGAGTTTATTCGAGCATTTGCCCGTTCTCGGCCGCAGCAGTATCCTGGCGTGCGCCGGAGGGTGCCGGGCGCGCGCCAAAGCAGCGGAAGAGCGCCCTCCGATCGGGGCGCTCTCCCTACCGCTGCCGGGTCCACCGGGTCCCCCGGAACCCCCTGCCGCCGTCCCCCACATCGCGGGGAACCTTTTGGTGGTTCTAACCACGTGGTTTTTTTTATATAATTGGGGAACCCCTCAAAGCGCTAGGTGCTACTAGTTTCTTTATATTTGGTGCTTTCTTATACACCATTTGAACTCTGACAGAGCACCTAGCGCTTTGAGGGGTTCCCCAATTATAAAAAACCCCACGTGGTTAGAACCACCAAAAGGGTTCTTTGATTGTAAATGTTGCACTGCCTGTCATTACAGTTGTAAAAATACGAATACCTTTCAGTCAAATATCACTAAGAAGGTATACAATATAAAACACCATTTAAACTGTAGATCCAACTTTGTTATCTATCTGATTGAATGCGAGTGTGGCTTACAATACATAGGGAAAACTATAAGACCCTTGAAAACACGCATTCTGGAACACATTGGCAATATAAAAAGGAAAATGACAACCCATAGTGTTCCAAACCACTTTCTGATGGTACATAACGCGGACCCTAAAGGGTTAAAATTCAAAGCAATAGAGCAAGTTATGCCCCATTGGAGAGGGGGAAACAGACACACAGCATTGATTAAAAGAGAATCATTCTGGATGTTTGAATTAAAAACTATGTCTCCGTCCGGTTTGAATCTAGACTTCGATTTGAAACCTTTTCTGTGATTTTAAATGAATTAACACTTTGTTTCTGCTCTCATTTTAGAAATTGCCTTTGCCAAAACGAATAATGTTATGCACTTTCCACCTTTATCCCCTAGAATAGGGACAATATCCCCTTTCTAATACCTGTTTTTAATATTGTTGTTTTTTAAATATTGTATAGTGATTTTAGTCATTTTGATATTGAATCTTTTTAAATCGATTTTATAACCATTTTAATAATTTTAAATTTGATTGTGGTCTGAGGACGAAATAAACATATGTATTTTCAATTGATTGTATAAAAGATGTGTATTTTATGATGGATTGTATTAATAACTTGTGATTTACACCAGAACACCGTTAATAGATGACTCTATAATATATGCAATACAGAGATAGTCTTGTTCCAGTCTCATTATAGTCTTAAGTATATATGATCAACTTTAATAGAATCAGGTGAATCACCAACCAATGAGAACATAATCTAGGGTATATATATCCCTTCTAAGTAATAGAATGTCACTCCTGATGAAACCTATGTGGTGAAACGCGTAGAGTGACGCTCTATCCCTGAGACGGCCAGAACCCCAGGAAGTGGACGCGGCAGATGACATCACTTCCGGTGTTTGGAACGCACCGGTGGAACGCACGCCACGAGAGAGGGGAAGCGGAGATACCATCCACCCGGCCGGAGAGATCCATTGAGATCTAAATGCTTACCTATATTTGAAACCATGTGAGTGTAAACTTGTTTTACTTACCTTCTATAAACTATACATACGGTCTGCACTATGTCCAGTTGTATCTTTTAATAAGGTTCCTGGGAGTCCATCTATACGGGGCTACATTGATTTCTGCATCTCCTGGTGACTGAGTGACTATTAAGAACGCCTTAAAAGATACCTTTATGTGCCTGCAAAACCTCACATGTTTGTGAGTATATATATTGAGAGCAGTGTCATCTTTATTTTAGTTTATCCATTTTATTTTAACAATATTGCACTATCACTATTGTATTCTTTTTTCCATATATTAGTCCCCACAGCATGCAAGGCTCCCTCAGGCTTGTGCACAGCCTGGTTTCCTCTTCCTTGTTTTGGTCTGTTCATGTGTTGGTATCTAAGTGCACTAAGAAATCAGCAGAGGTTTAACCCTTTGCCAAATCTTAAGCCTCTTAAATTCAGCACTCACCGCTCCAGGGTAGCATATGTAATTTCCCTACTAACAGATGAGGCTTTGGCCTGGGCTATGGGAGAGATAATCCCCACTTATAAACAACTGAGTTGCCCTTCTCCAGGCATTTAATGATTGCCCCTGGTCGCATCTCCTCCGCTTCAGCTTCACTCCTTCGAATCCGACAAGGTATCCATACCGCAGGCCAGTATGCCATTGAGTTCCCGAACCCTTGCTGCGGAGACAGGCTGGAATACTGAAGCTCTGGTGGCAGCATTTTGGCAGGGGCTTTCTGAGTATTTAAAGGATGAACTGACTTGCCGGGATCTTCCCAAAGATCTGGAGGAACTGATTGCCCTCTGTATCAGAATGGACCTCCGGATACAAGAACTCAGAATGGACCTCCGGATACGAGAATGGCAGACCGAGCAAGACCACTCTCCAAAAACCCCAACAACTCGGCTTGCCCCCCACATTCAGACCCCTCTTTCTACACCTCTCCCTGTGGAGGAACCGATGCAACTAGGTGACACCAAATTAACTGAGCAGGAGAGAACTAGGAGACGTGTCAGAGGGTTGTGCCTGTACTGTGGGCTCAAAGGTCACCGTGTCCGAGACTGTCCTAAATCAAGAAAACCCCAATGCCATGTGAAGATAGAAAAATATTCTCTGGACATTTCGTCTGTTCTTCCTTCACCACAACCTTCATGACTCCTCCTGTCGGTTTCACTCTCCTGGGGACCAGCATCCATTTTCACTCAGGCTTTTGTGGATTCAGGAGCCACAAGGAACTTCATAGACCACGCTTTTGCTAAACTCCACTCTCTTCCTCTCTGTACTAGGGAGATTCCATTACCAGTAGTGGCTATTGATGGAAGACCTCATACCTGCGACCATCACTCTTGAGACTAATCCTTTACTGGTCAAGGTCGGGGCACTTCACAAAGAGA
The DNA here is from genome assembly GCF_040206685.1 of Ascaphus truei. NCBI lineage: Eukaryota > Metazoa > Chordata > Amphibia > Anura > Ascaphidae > Ascaphus > Ascaphus truei. Next base: position 255,351,635 of record NC_134485.1, read on the forward strand.
CATTATCATTTTACGTGATTTGCTCTCCCTCGACTCCAATGGTTCTAGGACTTCCCTGGCTGTGGCACCACAACCCCAAGATCGATTGGGCGACCAATCAAGAGACATCCTGGGGACAAAATTGCCATGGATCGTGTTTTCCAGTGTCTAGCACCATCTCCGAGGTTCGGCTACCTGCTGAGACTTCTGCATCATGCCTTCCAGTATGTTACCAGGAATTTGCCAATGTATTCGAAAAAAACAGTCTGGAGGGTTACCGCCACATCGATCTTATGATTGTGCATTCGATCTACTCCCATGGGTGATCCCTCCTCGAGGCCGCACCTATCCCATTTGGAACCAGAAATCAAGGCTATGCGGGAATACATTTCGGAGAACCTTCAGCGTGGGTTTATTTGTAAATCAAGTTCTCCCGCTGGAGCAGGTTTCTTCTTCGTTTCCAAAAAATACGGTTCTCTTAGGCCATGTAGTGACTACAGAGGCCTAAATAAAATCACCGTAAATAACCGATATCCGCTACCCCTCATTCCTGAACTCTTTGAGTGCTTACACATGGCTACCATCTTCACCAAACTGGATCTTCAAGGAGCCTGCAATTTGATCCGGATCAGAGAGGGTGATGAGTGGAAAACAGCCTTTAATACCCGTGACGGCCACTACGAATTTTTAGTCATGCCATTTGGCTTATGAAACGCACCGTCCGTATTTCAAAACTTCATCAACGAGATTTTCTGGGATCTTTTGGACCAATTTCTCGTGGTATATCTGGACAATATCCTTATCTTTTCCAGTTCTTTGACTGAACATCGGGCACAGGTTATATTGGTTCTCCAAAGACTTTGGAACCACTCCCTCTAGGCCAAGCTTGAAAAGTGTCAATTCGAATAGAAGAAGATATCTTTCCTTGGGTAATTCATCTCTTCCCATGGTTTCAAGATGGATCGTGTGAAAGTATCGGCAGTGCGGGACTGGCCCTTACCGTTAGTCCTCAAACCGATACAGCGATGCAGCCATTATGGGTCTTACTAAGAAAGGGGTGAATCCTAAGATATGGCGCGCTGAGGCTCTTCTGGCTTTCAAGAAGCTCAAGTCTGCCTTTTCTTTCGCACCTGTGCTTATCCATCCAGATTCTATTAAACTGTTTGTGCTTGAAGTGGATTGATACGATCTGGTAGCCAGAGCCGTTCTTTCTCAAAGGAAGGATTTTCATTGGAAACTGCTCCCCTGAGCCTTCTTTTCTAAAAACAATTCTACCACGGAAAGGAACTATGATGCTAGAAATCTGGAACTTCTGGATATGAAAATGGCTCTTGAAGAATGTAGACATTTGCTTGAGGGGACAACGGGCCTCATGCAGTAAGCCCCGATACAAAATTTTCGGCAAGAATTGCGAAAAGGCTTTTTTTGGGCAATTTGCCCTCGCAGTATTCAGTAAGGGCCGAATCCTTCCGATCCCTGCCGAAGCACTGCGAAAGCAAAGCTGCCGATGAGCCTGTGCCGATACAGCCTGGCTCCCAATAAGGCCTTTTCTGCCGATAGATGTTTGCAGCTGAGAGAGACAAGCCGCTCTCTCAGCGCAAACATCGGCAACAAATAAAGTATTTAAAAACAACTTTTACTGATAGTGGACATGTGCAGGGGGTCTTCGGAGCTGAAGCGCGTTGGTTTCAGCTCCGGGGACCCCGTGCTCCCCGAGATACAGGCCCCTTTATGAGGTGCCGGTATCCCTCTGCGTTTAAAGGTCCCGATCACGTGACCGCGACCTGTAAACAAAGCAGAGGGATACCGGCACCCCAAAAGGGGCCTGTATCTCGGGGAGCACGAGGTCCCCGGAGCTGAAACCAATGCGGTTCTGCTCCGGAGACCCTCTGCATATCTACACTATCAGTAAAAAACACACATCAATAAAGGCTCGTTCCTTACCTTGGCGGCTATGTGCTACGGTAATGAAGTAGCATGAATGTATTTTTAATAATACTGTACAGTGAGCAGGGGGTTCCCTGAGCTGAACCGCATTGTTTGTGGAGCAGGGACCCCCAGCTTCCCGAGTTACAGGCCCCGGTATGTGTCATCGGGTGGCAGTGTCGCCGCCATGTTTATAGCGTTCCTGCAACAAATATGGCGTCCACACTGTAACCGATGGCCTAAACCGGGGCCTGTAACTCGGGAAGCAGGGGGTCTCTGAGTCACAAATAAATGCGCTTCAGCTCAGGGGGCCTCCTGCTCCCACACAATATTATTAAAATACATTAATGCTGCTTCATTACCACAGCGGATAGCCACTAAGGCAATGAAGGGGTTAACACATAGTAGCATGTTTATTGGGGACAAATGCCCCCAATAAACATAGCAGCAATGCACAACATACAATACAGTAATGGGCAACAGTACTATTATCCACAAAAGGATAATAGTGCAGTTGTCCATTTACAATACATATACACCAATAAAGACATTAAATACATGTAGCACTCACCCATGTACGGCTGCCACGATGAAGGCCATCCTCATCTTCATCCTGCCCATGCCCCATCCGCTTCTGCAAAACAGACACAATAATTAAAACATTCTATGTAATGTCCCCTAACCCCTTAATCACCATAACGGTTATTAACCGCTACAGTCATTAAGGGGTTAACCCACCATCACCCACATACCCTCTCCCACTAACCCCCCCAACCCTGATGCCCAACCACCCTCACCCACTATCCACAGGGGAGTACTACCAAATACCCTTGGGGCCTATACCCCCTCCCCCAGCACATACAGTACAATAATGAGCCAAATAAATATTATCCACATAGGTATAATACATTATTTGGCCATTATTAAACACATTCAATACGGTAATAAAGTGATTTAAATTGTACTAACCTCATCAATAAGAAGTCTCCATCGCCAGCATAATCCTTGGTGTCCGTTGCCAAAATAATAAATAGCCAAAACATTTGAATACCAGTAACATAACACTGAACCCCTTAATCACCTTATCGGGTACTAACCTGAAAGGTAATTAAGGGGTGAAGCCATCCTGCAATGCCAACAACACTTATGCATAACATCCTCAATGATTTAAAAACCAATTGCCTAACCAAATCACATTTAATCATTCAATCTGAAGGCTCACATGCCTCTTAAAACATTGCATTTACAGTGTATACATGTAGCATAACATGTAAACTACATGTACACGCTGCAAATCAATGTTAACAATACAATAATCCCACTCAAATCGCCATACATCACAAGACGTATATTATTTAATCCAATTAACTCACCATCAATGAATTAACACACATCAATTACATCCCTAAACAATTAAAATACCATCCATACCAATTACACAATGAACTAAAGCTATCGTAACAGAGAACCACTTCAAAAGATAGAAAAAAGTACACCAACAATTACAATATACTAAAGCAAGGCTTTCCATAACCTACTGTACGGCCTAGAAGCCCAAAACTTACATCTCTCTAATAATAAAATACATTTACCACACATCTATGCATAGCCACAATGATTAACAATACAGAATATCAAGCTTTAACAACAGTATCATTTATTACCCTGTATATATATATATGTAGACATACATACATACATACATACATACAGTGGCAACAAATGATATGCATTTTAAAAAATGAACACATGAAAAAGCAACAAAAAACACAGTTACATTCAATACATTTCTTTCTTAAACTTACCATTACTTGCCCCCACCGACTCCCGTTGATCAGCTTACTCACGAACCAATCCACGACACCATCCACGACACCATCCACAAAACAATCCAGGAACAGGAAACCATGAAATAAAAAAACATTAAAAATTAAACATTAAAATAATATAACATGACAATCAAGGGTTGTTCTAGTTTTAATCCATGTGAATCTGTATTAAAATACCTTGTTCCGGGGTCTTCTTGGCGTCCGGTGCCACGCCCAGGTCTTCAATCTTCAGGAGGAGGTCCTTCCTCCTCGGCGTCTGTCTTCAAAATGAGACGCCATAGGCTTTTAAAGGCCTATGACGTCACATTTGTCGTCATATGGTTCCCACGGCCCTGATTGGGCCGTGAAAACCATGTGTTTTGGCCGATGTAAAAAAAATTGATGACGTCACTTAAAGGCAATGACAGCACAGCCAATCAGAATGGCTTTGCTGCAATTGCCTTTAAGAAAACGTCATGAAAAGACACATGGCCGGACTTACATGGTACGGCAGCCAATCAGAGCGTGGGAACTCCATCCCTACTCTGATTGGCTGCCGTACCATGTGAGTCCGGCCATGTGTCTTTTCATGACGTTTTCTTAAAGGCAATTGCAGCAAAGCCATTCTGATTGGCTGTGCTGTCATTGCCTTTAAGTGACGTCATCAATTTTTTTTACATCGGCCAAAACACATGGTTTTCACGGCCCAATCAGGGCCGTGGGAACCATATGACGACAAATGTGACGTCATAGGCCTTTAAAAGCCTATGGCGTCTCATTTTGAAGAAAGACGCCGAGGAGGAAGGACCTCCTCCTGAAGATTGAAGACCTGGGCGTGGCACCGGATGCCAAGAAGACCGCGGAACAAGGTATTTTAATACAGATTCACATGGATTAAAACTAGAACAACCCTTGATTGTCATGTTGTATTATTTTAATGTTTAATTTTTAATGTTTTTTTATTTCATGGTTTCCTGTTCCTGGATTGTTTCGTGGATGGTGTCGTGGATGGTGTCGTGGATTGGTTCGTGAGTAAGCTGATCAACGGGAGTCAGTGGGGGCAAGTAATGGTAAGTTTAAGAAAGAAATGTATTGAATGTAACTGTGTTTTTTGTTGCTTTTTCATGTGTTCATTTTTTAAAATGCATATCATTTGTTGCCACTGTATGTATGTATGTATGTATGTATGTATGTCTACATATATATATACAGGGTAATAAATGATACTGTTGTTAAAGCTTGATATTCTGTATTGTTAATCATTGTGGCTATGCATAGATGTGTGGTAAATGTATTTTATTATTAGAGAGATGTAAGTTTTGGGCTTCTAGGCCGTACAGTAGGTTTTGGAAAGCCTTGCTTTAGTATATTGTAATTGTTGGTGTACTTTTGTCTATGTTTTGAAGTGGTTCTCTGTTACGATAGCTTTAGTTCATTGTGTAATTGGTATGGATGGTATTTTAATTGTTTAGGGATGTAATTGATGTGTGTTAATTCATTGATGGTGAGTTAATTGGATTAAATAATATACTTCTTGTGATGTATGGCGATTTGAGTGGGATTATTGTATTGTTAACATTGATTTGCAGCGTGTATATGTAGTTTACATGTTATGCTACATGTATACACTGTAAATGCAATGTTTTAAGAGGCATGTGAGCCTTCAGATTGAATGATTAAATGTGATTTGGTTGGGCAATTGGTTTTTAAATCATTGAGGATGTTATGCATAAGTGTTGTTGGCATTGCAGGATGGCTTCACCCCTTAATTACCTTTCAGGTTAGTACCCGATAAGGTGATTAAGGGGTTCAGTGTTATGTTACTGGTATTCAAATGTTTTGGCTATTTATTATTTTGGCAACGGACACCAAGGATTATGCTGGCGATGGAGACTTCTTATTGATGAGGTTAGTACAATTTAAATCACTTTATTATCGTATTGAATGTGTTTAATAATGGCCAAATAATGTATTATACCTATGTGGATAATATTTATTTGGCTCATTATTGTACTGTATGTGCTGGGGGAGGGGGTATAGGCCCCAAGGGTATTTGGTAGTACTCCCCTGTGGATAGTGGGTGAGGGTGGTTGGGCATCAGGGTTGGGGGGGTTAGTGGGAGAGGGTATGTGGGTGATGGTGGGTTAACCCCTTAATGACTGTAGTGGTTAATAACCGTTATGGTGATTAAGGGGTTAGGGGACATTACATAGAATGTTTTAATTATTGTGTCTGTTTTGCAGAAGCGGATGGGGCATGGGCAGGATGAAGATGAGGATGGCCTTCATCGTGGCAGCCGTACATGGGTGAGTGCTACATGTATTTAATGTCTTTATTGGTGTGTATGTATTGTAAATGGACAACTGCACTATTATCCTTTTGTAGATAATAGTCATTGTGCACATTACTATACAGTATGTTAGGGGGGTATAGGTGTTGTTGGGTTTATATATATATATATATATATATATATATATATATATATATATTTCTTTAATTATTTATTTATTTAGTTATTGTGGGGCTGGGGTATGTATTTTTTTAATATTGTGGCTAGTGGGGGTGGGTGAAAGGGGTATTAGCCCCAACGGTGGTAGTTTAGGGCTTGCGGGTGGGTATCGGGAGGCCTTAACCCCTTCAGGACCGTAGCGGTATTAATTGCTACGGTCGTGAAGGGGTTAAGTGCCCTCGCAACCCCCCCGCAAGTCCTAAACTCACACCCAGGGCCAAATACCCCCCTCACCCATCCCCGCTACCCACAATAACGCTGGCACGGTGGGTTAACCCCTTCATTGCCTTAGCGGTTAGCCGCTAAGTTAATGAAGTGGCTTTTAAATGCCTTTTTCCTTCCTCGGATGCATGCCGGGGGGCTCCGGTGCGGGTATCAGCTCCGGAGACCCCCGGCATCAATCACAGGCAGGAAAAAGGGCTGATTTTTTCTAAGTGTCGCCCTTGCCGATGCTTCTCCTTCAGCAAGTTGCCAACTTTAGTTGGCGGGCTGGATTGGCCATTAAATCTCCAATCTGGCCGGCCGATCAGCACCGAAAAGCTGATCGGGGCTTACTGAATTCAGGCGGGTTAAAAAAGTCCCGATAAGTGGCTTATCGGCAGCCGGGTGGCGAAAAATTTTTTTTCGGAAGAAAAGTTGCCGATAATTCCCACTTATCAGGGCTTACTGAATCTGGAAGGGAAAAAATGCCGATAAACGCCTTATCGGGGCTTACTGCATGAGGCCCAACGTCTCTGATTTCAATCCTTACAGACCACAAGAACTTTGAATACATTGAAGGGGCAAGGAGACCCAGGACGCGTCAGGCGAGGTGGGCTCTCTTCTTCACTCAGTTCAACTTTTTGATCTCTTAGAGTCCAGGATCCAAAAAGACCAAAGCAGACGCTCTATATCGACAATTCTCTTCTGACGGCTCTGAGGAGTTAGAGCAGTGACCCATCATTCCACCTGCACAGATCATCTCTGCTGTATCTTCATCACTTCTGCAACAGATTTCACAAGCTCAGGCAGAGGATCCTAGATCAACGTCCACACGTTCATCTAAATTATTTATTCCTCCCTAATTACGAAGTGAGGTGTTGCAATGGGGTCATAACTCCAAGACGACTCGTCTCCCGGGGTTAGGAACACTTGCGATTTCCTCAAACAAATCTTTTTGTGGCCTGAGCTCGGCAAAGATGTACAAGGGTTTGTGCCACCCTGTGGATTTCTACAACCTTTACCTGTCCCCATCTGCCCATGGACCCACCACTCCATGGATTTTATTGTGGAGCTGCCTCCTTCCAGGGGTATGACTACCATACTGGTATTGGTCAACCAATTCACACGACAAGCCCATTTTGTTCCTCTCAGGAAGCTACCCACAGCATCGGAACTATTGGAGATCTTTATTAAAGATATTTTCCACCTCCATGGAGTCCAGACGGATATAGTCTCGAATCGCGGATCCCAATTCGACCCTAGATTTTTGAAGGCCTTCTGCCAAAGAATGGGTATCTCCTTACATTTCTCTTCTTCCTACCATCCCCAGTCCAATGGTCTCATGGAAAGGACCAATCAGTCCTTAAAACAATTCCTTCGATGTTTTGTTTCTTAACTACAGGACGACTGGGTTGATCTGCTCCTGTGGGCCGAGTTTTCCCGTAATTCCATGAAACACGATAAAACACTGGAAACACCACACTTCTTTGCCTACGTGTACCATCCTGCTGCCCTTCCTCTTTCCAGTCCCCTCTCTGGAGTTCCTGCAGTGGATGACAAAATCCACGACTACCACTTCCATTTCAATAGGGAGATCAGGTTTGGCTGGCTACGAAAAATATCCGCTTGAAACAGCCTTCCTCCAAATAAGTCAACCCAGTGGCGTTCAAACTGGAACTTCCGGTGACCTTAAGAATACCCCCAGTGTTCCATGTCTCCCTCCTCAAGCCATTCGTCCAGAACACCTTCTCTCCCCTAACCCTCCCCCCTCATAAACCGTTCTTGGTGGATGGTCAGGAGGAATTTGAAGTAAGCCAAATATTGCATTCCCGTAGATCCCGTGGAGGGAGGAGGAATTTGAAGTAAGCGAAATATTGGATTCCCGTAGATCCCGTGGAGGGCTACAGTACTTGGTCAATTGGAATGGTTATGGATCCAAGGAAAATTCATGGATCATGTCCAGGGATCTCCAAGCTTCCAACATGGTTCAGGCATTTCATCGGAATTTTCCTGCCAAACTGCCTTTTATCGCCTGGATGTCTTTCCTCAAGAGGGGGGTACTATAAGGATTCTGCTTGATCCGTGTCGGGTTTTCACTTCAGTCCAGGTTTTCTGTCTCTCCTGCTCTTTCTGATCTCTATGGCCATTTTGGCAGCCTGCTTTATAAGACTGCAGTTACCATAGGGAGTCGCCGAGCAAAGTTCTGTGTCTTTTCAGCTCCTGTCGGTCTTAGCAGTTATGCCTTATCCTCTTGCTTGTTTTGAATTCCTGTTGCTGACCCCGGACCGTGACCCCGACTTCACTGGCTTCTGCCTGCCCTGACCTCTGCTTGCCTCCTCGACTTTGCATCTCTGCCACCAGCCCTGACCCCTGCTTCTATACCGACTACGGAAACTCTTACAGGACTCTAGCCATGGGTTATGGTAGGTTTAGATGTATCTCTACCTAAGCCCTGCGGGTCCACCTCCTGATTTGAGACGAGCACCGTCACAGGGACACGCAAGGCCTCTGCAACTTCCCTAAAGTCTCGGACATGGTGCTGCAGACCGTGCGGATGCAGCGAACATACTGCCTTAAGGCAGTGCTCGCATCCATGCGTCATGCGGGCGCTAGAAGCTTGAGGGGGCGTGCATTGCGCGAGAAATCAGTTAAACAGATTTCTCATCGCGACAGACATGCCACCTTAGCAAACTTGATACCCTCTACAATTCAATTTGTCGTTTTGTTCTCCAATGCAACTACAACACACATCACTGCGAAATGCTCAAAGAACTAGATTGGTCATCACTAGAGTCTAGGCGCAAAGTTCACCTTTCCTGTCTTGCCTTTAAATTCTTTATGGGCAAGCTACCCATCTATCTGAACAAGCTCCTCACCCCTACCACATGCAGCACCTATCACCTGAGATCAGACTCCAAAAGACTGTTTATGGTCCCAAAGCTCAACAAAGTATCCGGCCGTTCCTCCTTCTCTTACCGTGGACCCCTAAACTGGAACAACCTACCAGAGACTCTCACATCCACCACCAGTTTAAGTTCTTTAAAATCTAAGGCTGTCTCACATTTTAATCTGGTCTGTAACTGTTTCATTCGCCCATAATATATATTATCTTTAACTGTGCATGCAATGTCTTGTATATAATGTATACCCTGTTCATTTATGTAACTGTATTTGTAACCATGTATTATTTGTCTTAACTCTGTGCCCAGGACATACTTGAAAACGAGAGGTAACTCTCAATGTATTACTTCCTGGTAAAATATTTTATAAATAAATGTCACGTGAGGGGTTTGCCCAGTGAGGGCGAACCAGCTCCGTGACGTCACTAGGAACGCCCCCAGGAATGCCCCCCCATGGCCCGTCTAGCATGGCCAGGAAAGCACCCACTTTCCCTCAGCCACCGCGCGCCTCCGCACGGGAGAAGGCACCATGTCCCAGCCTTACCTGTTCTCAGCCAGCTCTTCAGTGATGCATTGTCAAGACAACACGACACCAAATGACGCCACTGAGTCAAATGGCAATGCGTCACATAACGTTGTGACGTCATATGATGCGTGGAGCCCGAGAGCAGGTAAGGAGGGGGGCACAGCTAAGGTGGAGCACAGACAGGGGGGAACAAACTGAAAAGTTTGCGCACCCCTGCTCTATACAGTAGGTACCACAATTCACATGGCCCCAGGTAAAAGCAGGCAGTGTATATAATCCTGGAAACACTCCAATATGGTATGTGGCTTGACTCCCTTTGGACTGTAGAGATGGTAAGATCCTCCCCAACCCTCCCGGAACATAAGGTTGCACCCATAGAGGTATGTGTTGAAAAATGTATAAAGGTATAAACATTAAAGCAAATGCACACTTACATATTATAGTGTACATATGAACACAGAGCGGCGCCGCGTCCTCCAAGATGGAATCACTGATGTCCTTGTTATCCAACTAGCGAGATCCGGCGATGGGACTTCTGGCATCTGCTGCCTCTTTCACCTTGTACTGTCACTCATGGCTCAACGTGTTTCGCTTTCCTATTCGTCAGGAAACCGTGTAAGACTCTATAGTGGTGGGAGAAATGTCTCAATAGACCAATTTTGAGAATCTATTGTTACAGTAGGCAAGGTGGGCCCTGCCCCAGAGAACTTACATTCTTTACAGTAGGGTAAGTGCAAACATAAAGGTACAGGGGGGGTACATTAAATGAACAGAGGTTATACATTCAGTTTACAGACGTTTCAAGGACAGTTAGAGATAATAAATGATTATGGGAATTGTAATAGAGCATCTCCAACATGAGCGAATGGCATAAAACGGCTGACACCCTTTGACTGCCACCTTTGGGGAGATGTGTGTCTCATACCAAAGAAGCCCTGAGGTGAAGTGAGAGCACCTGGAAGCAAACAGACCCTTTCAGCAAAAATGCAGGCAGGAGGGGGGTGGGGGGGAAGGTGATGAGCTCCAGGCTTTTCAAGCGGTGTCTGTCCTTTCTTGATGAAATTAACACTCTCCATGCTGGCTTAGTGGACAGGCGCAGTGAAGGGGAAGCATTGTGGGGAGACCCTCTTTGGGGAGCCACCTTTGGGAAGACTTGTGTGTTCTCATATCAAAGAAGACAATACTTGTTACATTGCAGCAGTTGAATAATCCCTGCTTTAACTCAGCTGGCACCATCCTCAGACTCTTTAAGGGCCATCTTGATTGGAGTGCATACTGTAGCTACCCACAGGGTATGCTATAGCAAATAAATTGCTGGGAACTCTCAGATTTTAATCCAAATCAGTTGCTGTTTTCATGAAGCAGTAATATAATTGTCTTTTGGTGTGCTTATATCTTGTGATTGATTGAGGCATAATTTGGATATACATAAAGGAAAACGCGAAACCAGGTATGTGGCATTACTCTGTCAACAAAGCCTTAAAGCATTAGGGACTTATTCTATATAAGCTAAAGCGGTGGATCTGGACTTTACAGCTGAAATTGCCCATTGACTTCAATGGAAAACTTTTGTTCTGAAAAGGGCCGATCTGTCTCTTCGGCTAATATAGAATAAGCCCCTCAGTGTCTGATTTCTAATTTCCTTGGTGAAGAATGGTCAAAAATGTTTCAAAAATCTCCTTTCAAATTTCTAAAAGGTCAGCTGGGATCTTAGGCAGTGTATAGGTTAAATACTGTGCATACAGTAATAAGAGCAAAACTTCAAATAACTTTCTAGACTCTTACTTTTTGATCTAGATATTGAGCAGATCTTGATGCAATTTGAAGCAAAATGATATTCTGAGATCAGATCCTTACTATTATACAGAAAGGTGCAGAGCTTCAAAATGAAGCAAGAGCATAGATTATGGATGTAGCCATGTCTCCATCTGCCCCCTCCTTCCTCCTCACTATTTTGCTCTGCAGGGGAACTACACTCCCCAGAATGACCCAGTAGCTGAGGTCATGGGACACAGAACAGCAAATAGGGCTGCTAGAATCTCCTGAGGGGAGATTGGAACTTTGGGAGCGCTTGAAGTGCAAGCTGACAGTTAGTTCAGTTGGGGCCAGGACTGAGACAGGGAAGATAAGATCTGGGTGTCAGTGGCACCCAGACTAGGTCATATTAACCCTCTTACAGTAGAGGCAACGTTTATTCTAACATTTGCCGTAAACTAGCCGGGTTACATTCTGGGTATGTGCTGGGTATGTGCTGGGTATGTTCTGGGCTAGTTTGAGGCACGTTTAAGGCATTTCTGCATTGACTAACGACCCATAGGATTAACACAGCAGGGATCCCTGGCATTCCAATTCAGTTTGAATGGGACTGCCAGGGAACTCCACTGTTAATCTGATAGGCCATTAATCAATGCAGAAATGCTGGGGCTAGTTTAAGGAAAGTTTAAGGCATGTATTCAGAATGTACCTGGGTGTTTCCTGGGTTTTTTGGGGAATTGCCACTGGTTTTTGTTCGAATAAGAGTTGCCTCTACTGTAGGTCCAAGATAGTTCCCAATCACCTAATTAGATTGTGGCTGCTTCAGGGAAACCCCTAGCTCTGCACATTTGCCCATTAGCTGTATATAGTTAGTTTATAGTACCAGTGAAGACGCCACGTTGTGAAGCATGTCTGGGACCCGATCCAGGCATACATCATTAAAGACTATTTTATTGGTGGGACCATCCTGCTGGAACCCACCCCACGCAGAGGTGGAGGCTTCGCTGACGGCGACGTTGCTGCATCTCCAGGATCCCTGTTGTTAATCGGCCGCTCCGGGTATTGGAGTACCCGGCTGGTGCCTCAACTAAAGTGCACCAACGGTTCACGGGTAGCGCGACTATACACACTTTTGGGTGGGCCTTGACATTGGGTAAAAGGATATCATGGTATTGGTGCCAAGCACCCTTTGTTCTGTGGGGACACTCACTTGGTGTAAGGGGGTTGGGAGTGTGGATATATATACCTGTATATATATTGTGGAGTGGTAGTATTATATCCTGTTCAGTAAAATCTGTTATATTCTACTGGTGTGTGTTTATTATATTGTCCTGCATGGGGTTATCCCACATTGTTAGGATCCCGCGTAGGAGGAGGCGCTGTCGTCAACCTGATCAGGTACACACCAGGCTCCCAGTAGTGGAGGTTCAGGCCTCCTGTGAGTCGCAGGTAACGCACCACATACACCGTAGCCGCTATATTTCCCAGGGGGTGGGGGAAAGTGCGTTACTGAACATCTTGGCATATTAATATTAAAATGAGGGTTACTGAAATTAGAAAAGCACAGTAATTATATTGCTAAAATTGAATTAGATTGAGTTTTTACCTATATAGAATATATTATCAATCATATATTACAAGTATTTTATGTAAAACCTAATTATGGAATTACACAATTATAAAAATCATGATTGTATATAGGGGATACATTTTTTTGTTGTTTTTAAATTAAAACAAATTAAAATTAAAACTGTCCTATAGCATCCTCATTTTATTTTAAATATTACCTTAGCATTGGGAAGGTTAAATCCTGTAGCATGCCATTGACCGCTTTTTCACATTTTGCTGTAAGCTTTATAACTTTTGCAGAAAGTGATTAAAAAAATAAAAAAAAACGCTCAAGGCAAAAAATGGCTTTCTTTCAAAATTAATCTCATGATGGTTTAAACCCATTGCACAGTGCAGTTGCATACAATATATATAGCCAAAGAAAACAAGGAATGTGACCGCTTAGGATATTTCGTGTTGGATTTGAATTTTTAATTCCAAATGTGCCCTATTAGATAAGAAACGGTACGTTTGCGGGTTTCAAATGATAACTTTGTGCAATTCGGATACAAACTTTCAAATCCAAGCAAGTTTGAGCCCAAATTTGAAAACATCTCAGCCCAGATTTGTTTTGTGGTTTTCAATTCTATGTGTATTTTTAAAATAAATTGGTTAATGTTTAAAAACAAAACAAAAAAAAACTTTTGAAAAAATCTTGCAGTTATAAAAAGTTATCCCAAATGAAAAAAAATAAAAAAAAAAAAAAAATCTCATGGACTGTACAGTATGTTTTTGAACCACTGCAGATACAGTATGTCTGCTGTAGTAGCAGGTGCTCTGGCAAATCCACTAAGATCCACGTAAGAGGTATCCTTTGGAGCTTTGACAACTTTGACGAACAATGCTCGTGTTTGTAGAATAAAAACAATCTTATGTTGGAATTGTTTAATATAAGAAATGTGAAGACAGAAATAAAAGGTTAGGTATGGAAGCTAACATGTTTGAGTTTGCAGTGACATTGCCATTGACAACACGGATTCACTTGCCTGATAAATAATCAGTGACTTTAACATGACAGTTATCCTAAATACACTGGTCACACAAAAAAGGCTACTGCCAATATTTCTCACTGTTACACAGAAGAGCATGCCAATATTTTGCTGAGATGGATCAGCAGGATAAACACTGCTGGTAGTCTAGAATATTAATGATAAAATAGTGTGCTTGTTTTCTCAGTACTGATTTTTTAATAAATATTCAGAATGAAAAAATTATTGGAATGAGAAAATGGAACTTTGCCAATCAAGATTATTTTTCTTGTATCCTCTCTTAGCCAAATAATAATTTGATTGTAATTTTGAACAGTTTTCAAGATTTTAGCAAATAGGTTTTTAAAAAAGGGAGGTTTTTTTTATACAGTAGTTTGTTTACTTTGATTAACAATGCAGACTTCTAAAAAAAAAACTTTTGTTTCTAACTTCCACCTTAATCTTGTGTCATATGAAATAAAATGAGAGCTTCTTGACGAATCCGCCAAAATCCATTTCCCGGATTTTTTGCATCTTCCCCCAAAAAAAGTTTTGCGGTGTAAAAATCCAGCATTGAATACAATCCATTGACGGATTTATAGAATACAATCCGCGGATTCAGGAATTCGTTGGTGGATTCTTACCGATAGGAAAAAGATGGGTGCAAGTAACTTTTATAAAACAATTATACAGCTTAATCACGTTATAACGCGGTCCTAGGGGGCCACCCACGTCCACCGCGTTATAATCAGGGGAAAGCTGAGAACTCTCCCAGCATTCCCAGACCCGGTGGAGCAGCGGCAACAGCACACCGCACTTACCCGGCATCTGGCAGCTCTTCTCCCTGTCTCTGCTTCCTGCTTCTGCTTCCGTCTTGCGAGAGCAACCTCCCTTAAAGAGACAGTGTCTGTGTGTGTGTGTGTGTGTGTGTGTGTGTGTGTGTGTGTGTGTGTGTGTGTGTGTGTGTGTGTGTGTGTGTGTGTGTGTGTGTGTGTGTGTATTTGACTGTGTGAGACTGTGTGTGTGTGTGTGTGCTGTGAGTGTGTGCAGTGTGCTGTGAGTGTATGCAGTGTGCTGTGAGTGTATGCAGTGTGCTGTGCGTGTATGTAGTGTGCTGTGAGTGTATGCAGTGTGCTGTGAGTGTGTGCAGTGTGCTGTGAGTGTGTGCAGTGTGCTGTGAGTGTGTGCAGTGTGCTGTGCATGTATGCAGTGTGCTGTGAGTGTGTGCAGTGTGCTGTGAGTGTATGCAGTGTGCTGTGTGTGTCAGTCTGTGTGTGTGTGTGTGTGTGTGTGTTGGTGTGTGTGCTGTGAGTGTGTGCAGTGTACTGTGAGTGTATGCAGTGTGCTGTGAGTGTATGCAGTGTGCTGTGTGTGCAGTGTGCTGTGAGTGTGCAGTGTGCTGTGAGTGTATGCAGTGTGCTGTGAATGTATGCAGTGTGCTGTGAGTGTGTGCTATGAGTGTATGCAGTGTGCTGTGTGTGTCAGTGTGTGTGTGTGTGTGTGTGTGTGCTGTGAGTGTGCAGTGTGCTGTGAGTGTATGCAGTGTGCTGTGAGTGTATGCAGTGTGCTGTGAGTGTATGTAGTGTGCTGTGAGTGTATGCAGTGTGCTGTGAGTGTTTGCAGTGTGCTGTGAGTGTGTGCAGTGTGCTGTGAGTGTGTGCAGTGTGCTGTGCATGTATGCAGTGTGCTGTGAGTGTGTGCAGTGTGCTGTGAGTGTATGCAGTGTGCTGTGAATGTATGCAGTGTGCAGTGAGTGTTTGCTATGAGTGTATGCAGTGTGCTATGTGTGTCAGTGTGTGTGTGTGCTGTGAGTGTATGCAGTGTGCTATGAGTGTGTGCAGTGTGCTGTGAGTGTGTGCAATGTGCTGTGCATATATGCAGTGTGCTGTGAGTGTGTGCATTGTGCTGTGAATGTATGCAGTGTGCAGTGAGTGTGTGCAGTGTGTGTGCAAAAAAAAACCTTGATTTTTTTTTAATTCGGGGTCCGCGCTCACACCGCGTTATATGCGGATCCGCGTTATAGCGTATCGCGCTATAACGGGGTTGAGCTGTGTAACAGGGGAGTAATCCCTGTTCAAGTAATGTGCCTTTAATCTTGCAGTGTGGTGGTTAACTGCTGGTAGTCAATTAATAAACACCACCTGCCTGATCTAGTTTGCTTACAAAAGCCTGTCTGTTGAGACAGGAAGTGACTCCTTAGCTCTGAATGAGAGCTGACCTTTGGAGACAGAGGAGTGTTCTTGAGTCTCCCAGGAGAGACTGACCAAGAGAACACACATCTCTGGAGCTGACCGGTCTTGAGCTCTACCCAGCATAGCTGATTGCAAGACACCAAATAAGACTTCTAAACCTGGATGCTGATATTTGCTGTGCACGCACGGGTGCGGTTCCAGGAGAGCAGAGAAGCTTACTCTACAGCAAGAAACAGATAAGACTTTCATTATTAAGAGACTGCTTATATCTGCTTATTTCATGCTATATGTTTTGGGGCTGCGAGACATGCTTTACTAAGGGAGATGTGAATTAATTGCATAGGATTTCACTAGAACTACTCCAAAGTGAATAGCAGCTTTGTTCCCCCCCTGTGTTTGGATGGTTTCCTGATGAAAAGGAAAAGGCACAATAAAGCCTATTATAATTTCACGTTATAAAGTCTCCAATTGTGTACCTCTGTGAACGTCCATCTACATATGGTATCCGAGGTGGGACAAGAGGTGTCTTTGTAGTTAAAAAGGACCGGAGATTTTTATGTGAATTTTTTTTTTATGCTTTTTCCTACAAACAATCTGAAAAACCTCATGCAGAAGAGATCAGAATTAAAGGGATACACACCACTGAAACCACACTGCACTGAAACTTACAAAAACCCAGAAGAGACTGCTGAAGTAGCTAAACCTTAATTTGCCTATCACAAAGTATAATATGGTCATTGAAATAGGGGTTTTGCCTTTCAGCCATAGTCAGGGTTCAAGAAGTGAGTCAGCCCTTAAAAAGGGATAGGTGTTTGTTGTTTTCAAAAGTTTCGCTGAAGCAGTGAATACAGATAGTGACCCACGAGTGGTACTGATTTTGCAAATAAAGGTTGCCACACCGCATAGGGCTACCAGCTGTGAGTGGAGTATATGCAGAAAAGTGTGAAAATTGATACAAGACTGTGCTGAAGCAGGGGAATTTTTAGCAAACAAATGCTGAGTGTAAAATTGCCCTATAGGGGAAAAAAGGATTTCTGAACTGTGTAAAAGGTGTTTCAAAACCAATTGCTGAATGTTGAGTCACCCTGCCGGGAATGAAAGAAATAGTCCACTGCAAAGAATGTTTTTTTTTCTGCAAGTAAAAAAAAGTCTGCCTATATATATCTTGGGAGCAAAAACAGACACCCAAAGTGTGAAGTGTGAATGCCATTACACCCAAAAATGAGACTGAAAATTACTGAACTCAGGCAGAAAACCAAATTATGTTGCTGAAGCGGAGAGATTGCACCTAGCAAATAAATGGTGTAAAGAAAACAGAAGTTTTTTCCTAGCAACTACACATTCAGCATACCTAATGAGAGTTTACACCTAGCAAGTAAGTGGTGTAACGCAAATAGACTTTTTACCTAGCAACTGCACATCTTGTATACCTAATAAGAGAAAATGCTTGCACAGTACTGCTGATATTGAAAAAAAAAATAATAAATAAAAAATTACCCAAGAAAAAAAAGTCTACAGAGATGCCTGTGAGAGCTACGACCACTACAAGCAAAATATGCCCATCTGTAGGACTACCACAATTGGGGGTTCTAGCAAATACAGTGCCAACAGCTGCAATAGCGCTTCCTGAGGTCAGGAAGAAAATTACACCTGATAGCCTAAAAATGGAGGACAAGATGCAGCGTTCCTGTAATGAACCCTACCCCACGGAAGAGTGGCCCTTCCAGTCCAATAAAGAGGAAGACATCTCTTACGGGGAACCCGAAACGAGTCACACCCACAAAACACCCCAAGAATGGTGGGGGTGCCTGAACTCGGCACGAACAGAAAAGACAACTCCCTTTGATGACGAATATGATCAGCAGGAGACAGAGCGGGAGCATTGGATGACCGAATATTTCTGTCAGCTATTACAGTTGCAAGAAAAGCCGGGTGGATCCAGTGACGCTGCTAAAACCTCAAATGAAGATGGAGACCCAGTATCCCTGAAGGAACGGTGTCATCCAAATCAAAAAGGAAGAAAAAGAAAAGCGGTTCTTCACTTACCGTGGAAGTAACAGACACGTCCGCAGATCCTGTGGAGAAAATGGGGGACAGAGTTGCCCTGCAGCCTAGAGAAAATGGAGAATTCGTCCTGCGGGTAACCGAATATCCAGAGGGCCCAAGGCAGAAGTCGTGTACCCCAAAGAAGTGTCTGTCCGGTGCCAACAGTGAGGAACCCTCAACCAACCATCCCAGGGAAGTGGAGCCAGAACCAGTGAGTGACGATCCCTTGACCAACCCTGAGGATGCCCTGAAAAATGCCAGGCATGAATGTGATCTGCTCTGTGAAGAATTGGAAAGGGAGAGAGAAAATAATGCTGAGCTGCAGAAGACTGTGCTAGCAATTTACTCTGCGGCCAAGACTGAATTGTAGGATCTCAAGACTGAGCTAGATACTGCAAAGGCTACTATTTCCGCCATGGATGAAAAGCAGAGCCAATCTGATAAAATGGTGGCTACGCTAAAGCGGAAGTATGAGGAGGCACTGAAGCAGATGACAGTCTTCCATCAAGAGGTTCGCACTCTTCGTATAGAGCTTGATGCCTCACATCATGAAACCAACAGCTGCCGCACAGACCTGGAAGTTTCCAGAAAGGAACTACACAGTCTCACTGAGGAGCAGGACATTGCTAAAGAAACTATTGGTAATCTTGATACAGATCTCAAAGTCTCTCAGAAGGAGCTTCAGACCCTCAACCTAGAGAAGGAAGTCTCACGCCAGGAGAGTGTCATTCTCAAAGCAGATGTGCGTAAATGGAAGGAGGACTGCAAAGAAGCCCTGAAGAATACAGAGACTGAAAAAAGAGAAAATTCAAGATTAAAAAGAGAAAACTTAAAATTGAAAGAAGAAAATTTTCAGTTGACAGAAGAAGTCAAGGAAAAGTTTGAAGCAGAGCACCGACTGCAGAACCAATTGACAGAAACTCATGACAAAAAATACTTTCAAGACTTCATCCCCTAGTTCCCATTTCTATTCAGGGGAGGCACATACTTAGTGGCCCATTGAAAAAGAGAGATTAGATTCCGCTTGCGTGGAAACTAGAATGCCACTGAGAACCCGCTAGACAGGTCAAAGTGAGCAAGGGATGCAGTGTAGGCAACCCTATGAGGACAGCGACGGGCAGTCAGCTGTAGGGATAACCCTATAAGAACAGGATAGTTGGTATCTTTAACCAGCAAACATAGGTTCCCTGTTACTTTAATAGGTGCTAACTTAGAAAAGGACACATTATTAACTTGAAAGCAATAACGGATGACAGGACACATCTTAATACATATGATTATACACACAAACCTTTTTACTAGACACACAATGAGGACCCCAGTGGTTGTTAATGAAAATAAATATCAACATATAAACAGCCTATGTTCCTAAAAGTGTACAAATATACATAGAAATAGTAGACAAATGTTGAACTGTTATTATCATTATTGTAAGGCACGCATTAAAACCACTTGAAACATAAAGTTACTTATTTTCCCAGGTTAAACAACATTTGTATACAGTTTATTAAACGTATTTTTTGTGTTTACATTTTCAGTTACAAGAGGCGTTACAGTACTGTACCTAAACAAGAAATATTTTAGCAATGCACAATAATAATAGTTTAGCTCACTAAAAGATGTTGCAGTCATATTATTTCATAACTCACTATTCAATGTCCATTAAGAAAATGAAAATGCATACAAAATGAAAGTTAATATTTTGCAAAGATATTCTATCAAATATAGCTTGGATTATCAATGGCTCTAGGCGACTGGCCCATATGACCTCAAAATTACTGCAAATTACATAGACACATACACACACACATAAATAGTATTGTGCACAGGCAGAAGGGACATTGCAGCCATGGGTAAAAGCTTTTCCCCATCCCCTCCATATAGCTAATAAATACTGGAACACTGATGAATATTGTCCCCTTCCTCTCCTTAAACTGGGAACTAGTGATTAGCATTGTCATTAGGCAGCTCAGGGAGTGGGAAGAAGCTATGACCCACAAAAGCCAAGTCTCCACTCACTCTGCACATGGGAGAGAGGAAGAGCAGGCTGCTGGGGTGGTCAGTGGTTGGGGGCCACATGTGAAACACCTGAGTGGGTGACGCAGGAACGGCCTTAGGCATTGTGGGGCCCAAGGTGGTACACTGGCAGCGGGCTACCCTGTGAAAAATAGTTAAGAGACTTACGTTGCCAGGCAGTCCTCCTCCAGCAACATCGGGGCATCATGATGCTGGGATGTAATATGACGTCACATTGTGCAGTGGCGACATGTGAGGTCAAGTTGCCATGTCAACGTAGCATAATTTGATGCTGTGATGTCGTTTGACATTGGTCACCATGGCAACGCAATGCTACAGGAAGTGGCCCGCTCTGGAAAAGTAATAACTCTCTCACAGAGCACGGCGCACACACCACCCTATCTCCGCACACCTACCTCTCTTGTGAAATACTATAAGAAAGCCAGCAGCCAGTCCGTTCAAGAGATTCACTCAGATTCTAAGCGCCATGACAGCAGCAGCAAATGCGAAATCACCAAAAGATGCTCAGAGAGAAATAGATGAGTCGGCTTCAGAAATTTCAAGGCGAGAAATTTTCTAAGTCCCACTTTTCGGACCAAGTTCTGAAAAAAGAACATAGCGGTCGCGGCTGGGATTGCAAGCCGAAAAGAGTACCAGGACGTTTGGTATTATCTCCCTGTCAAGGGATTTTGGCAGCTCCGGAGCGGATACAACGGTGGCATCAAGAACTTCATGCCGGTTTGACTTCCATGACATTTTGGGACAAGTCCCGGTCAACCTAAAGATTTTGTTTTACTTCTTATTTCACCTAGGAAAGTCTAGTTTTTTAGCCCAGACCCCCAGTAAGTGTGTTTTTCTTCTGTATTTTGTAATCCATTGTGTGTACGTGTGTTTCTATGGAATAAATGACAATTTGTTTTACTAACTTGCTTTGCTCATTGAATGATCCCGGTAAAAAGGTGTAAATACCTGGTCTCCCATGACAAGTTGTTCTGTGAAACATCATGAACAAAGATAAACATCAGTTATGGCGTAAACCTTAAAATTCTAAATATTCTATTACTAGAATTTTTCAAATTGAGCACAAATATAAATACTAAACAAGCATTAAAGAAAGACTTCATGGGGAGCTAAATTACACATCATGTATAGAAATGTGGTTAAATGTAATGATCAACAATACAGTATACACAACAGCATACAGTACATTATGAGACACTAAAAGCAGAAAGGCTAGACAGCCATAATGCATTTTGTTATTTTTTGCTAAGCTCCCTGAAAATATTAGACACGGGCATAGAACCATTATCAGTAAACATGAATTTATGAACATCGCAGATAAACCACACAATATTATGGGGTTCCCGCCAATATTGTGTAACTTTAATGTCAGAATGCGACCTATGCACAGAAAAGCCATAAATATTTATTTGGATTAAACACATCAAAATTTGACCCTAGTTTTTAGGCTTTATAGACAAACCATATAATTACACTATTCTGAATATGTTATATACAGTACATTGCTTCTCCACCTATTTACAGTACTCAGACATTAAAAAACTTAGGGTGGTAAAATAAGCGACAAAAACCCTCCACTGTTTAGTGTACATTCAATAATAATATGAATGGTATTTTTATTTACTGTACACTGTATGGTGGAGGGTTTTTTGTCACTTCTTTTACCCACCATAAATGTTTTAATTTCTGGTTAAACCCACATACCAGCTGCCTGTGAGTAGGGTTACTGGCAATGCACTTCTTAAACCAAGGCTGTGCTGAAAACCTGTGTAATACGGCAGGCTTAAACTCATAGTGGTCCCTATCAAAATGGATGAGAAGGGAAGAGTGACACACTGTGCTCATTTGCATGTCATTACCCAGAATCCCTTGCTGCTGTGGAAACACTGTTTGCTAAGCTATAATGGGGAAAGACAGGGTTGCAGACCTGGCTGAGACATGCAACTGAACCACCTATTTACAAAAGACTATGCCCCTCAAACTAGATCTTTCTCAGTAATTTGTAACTTTTAGGAAACTATTGAGTCAACCTCAAGTTAATACTATTAGAGGTTAATATGTTTAGCTATAAGAGGTGACTCAGGTGAGGCTGGTATATATCACATTGTTTTTAAACCTCTAAACTTTAACTACTCAGACTACTTCTAACGAGATTAATCAAGGAATCATGGGCCTAGATTCCCTTTAAGGTTAATATAGCTGATATAAAGTAGCTGCTTTTAAATTTGGCATTATTACTAGAAGGAACCACAGCGAGATTTTGGGAATTACAGCCATATTTAATAAGGTTTGTTTATTCAGCTTGTTTCACATACACGGAAAATGCATTAACTAGCTAGCAATGAAATTGTGGATGGGGGAGAGCATAACATTATCTCAACCCTTTGATGTACAATGCTATCAATGATGTAAAGGCACCCAAGGTGTCGATTTATACCATAAACACCCTACAAATAAAACGCAAATATCATAATATCCATATGTGTAAATGTTAAGTAAGGACAGGCATGTTTGTGGATTTGGCTTTCAGTTCATAACCTGAGCAGTTAGATAATTCAAAGTTTAAGTCGAATTTCGAAAAGTTTTCCAATTTGAATGAATTAGAAACTGAAAATCAAGAAAGATTGTTTCTGTAGTTTTTTTCTTATTATTTTAGGGTGGGGGGTTTATACAATGGTTTCTCTTTTTTTTTTTTTTTTTTTTTTTTTTTAAACCTGCAAACTTCAACCATATTTCCTCCCCAAAAATGTTGTGTTTTTCTCCATAATCTCTGGAAAATCTAAAACCAAACACATCAAGTTTTGCAAAACCAAAACACCATTTTTTTTAGAATTAAAGCCAAAACACCAGTGAATGTGCCTAGCCTTAACATGAAGCCTTTATTTTATTTACTTATAAAATGTTTTATTAGGAAATAAGGAGTTACCGCTCATTTTCAAGTATGTCCTGGGAACAGAGTTATGACATGGTTGATATTGATAAATAAATAAATAAATATGTATTACAATAAATAAACAGAGGTTATACATTCCATTACAGACATGTCATGGTCAGTTAGAGATATAATCATGGTGATATGTAACATTCACAGGGAGGATTCAAATTGTGTTAAGAAGCAAGTTCCCCTGAGAGTGGGAGATGCAATGGAGTGAGCTTTTAGTGTTGGGTGCCCTTGAGATGTGGTCTGCCGTGTTGTGGCTCAAGGGCTTACAACACTTTGGCCAAAATGTTAAACTAAAAGACCATTTTATTTAATAGATATCTATACATATATATTTAGGCACTGTACCATGTATAAGTTTCACTGAATGTGCACTGAGCTCTGTCTGTGTTTCATGTTCTGTCTCTGGGTTTAAATCATATGTAACATTCACAGAGAGGATTCAAATTGTGTTAAGAGGCCCTGCCTCAAGGATCTTACAATCTATAGGCAGGGTAAATTGAAACATTAGGTACAGGGGTGAATGGGTTTGTGCATTTCAGAATGCAATAGAGCAGCTGTGACATCACAAAACATCAGTGAACGACAGCAAACGGCAACACTCTTTGGCTGCCCTTTGGGGTGACGACTAAGGTGTTATGTCCCAGAGATTCTTTTGTAGAAATGAAACATTTATTTATTTATGAACAGAGGTGTAGAGGTTAAAGTGCAAATTTCACTTATGAATTAAAGGTACTATTTAACCAACCCAGTGACATGTGAAAAAATAATTATAATAGAAATAATATACATCACAATAAAGAAACCACAGGGGCTAGTGCAGCTCAGATGAAAAAATACCTTTTCCAATTGTCTTAGAATGGTTTGGTGCAGGATACGGAGCGCAAATACTCCCAGGTATATGCATTTAAAAAAGGGGGAGGGGGGAATTCTGCAACACAGCAAAAAGCTTAAAGGTTTGCAAGCAGAAAAAAACAAAATCATCACATTCAGATGATATATGATAAAATAAAGCAGTGAAGAGGTAAAACCTCTTAAGGTGGTGACTGGAAGCTCAGTATTGCAGGTATGAATGGGGGTCAGAGATCCAGTGTAGTATTGGACCCACTGTGTCAAAAGGCCACTCTGTCTTAAGCATTGAGACCACCCTGGGTACAGGAATCGACACAGATGGTGCACACCAGCCTCACTCTTTCTCGCTCTGATCCAAAGAGATGATGTCACTTCCAGAAGCATCACTGTCACCGGGAAACTACCACCCCCTTGGAAGTTCCTATGGTATGAAACGCGTAGGGCAGCGGAGCAGGACCAAACAAGCAGAAGATTCTGAATCTTTACCCGATTCCTCCGTTTCCTGGTGACCGCGATGCTTCCGGAAGTGACGTCCTCACCTCAGATCAGAGCGAGAAAGGAGTGAGGCTGGTGTGCGCCGTCTGTGTCAGTTCCTGGACCCAGGGTGGTCTCAATGCTAGAGACATTGAGGCTTGAGGTTCCAGTCACCACCTTAAGAGGTTTAATCTCTTACCTGCTTTCTTTGATCATATATCATGTGAGTGTGATGGTTTTTTTTCTGCTTCCAAACTTTGAAGGTTTTTGCTGTGTTGCACTATTTGTTCTCCCTTATACCCTTGCATAAACCCCTGCAGCATTTGATCTCCGTATCCTCCACCAATTTATTTATTAATAAAATGTTTTACCAGGAAGTAATACATAGATAGTTACTTCTCATTTTCAAGTATGTCCTGATCACAGATAGGAAAATTTTACTTGGTGCCTAGACTCTTTGAACATTTCACTGTGGTGCATGTTGTAGTTACATTGGAGGACAAAGCGGCATAGTTTGATAAGGTGAGTTTGGGGTGCTGTACCATATACTATGTCCCCATAATTGGCATTAGCATCTGCAGTGCAATGCGCTTTCTGACCAGCGGGCTTAGGAAGTATTTGTTGGTATAAAGTACACCTAGTTTGGCATAGGTTTTGGATGTCAGGGTATCAATGTGCAACCAAAATGTTAAGTGGGAGTCAAACCATATGCCCAGATATTTAAAACTAGTGGCAAAAGTTAGGATGGTGTTAGAGTTGGTTCTGATCTGTAACTCCTTCATTGGTAGCTTTAGAAATGTAGCCTCGGTCACAATACCATTGTTACATTTTAGTCAGTTTTTAAAAACAGTTAGGTTGGGAAAATTCCAAAAGTCTTGAAAAATCAGATTAAAGTATGTGCAAGAAAGGGCTACCAAGGGGTTAATATAAACATAAAACTACACTTGCCTACCCCTCTTGGCCATCTAAGTGGCTAGTAAAGCATAAACATGCACCGCTAAGGTAACTAATGGCCTGGGGCTTGAGATTTTTTTGGGGGGACACAGCGGTTACAGAGGCACTGCACTCTATCCCAAGGCATTTAAATTAAATGCCGGGGGACCGTGTGAGGCCTCTGCAACTTCACTTATTGTGACTCAGTTGGCTTTGGCGACGTGTTGCCACGATGTCATCACGCAGCATCATTTGATGCTTCAGACCAGGTAAGGGGGGCGCAAGCTGTGTGTGAGAGCAGGCATGGGGGGCGCAAGGCAAATAGTTTACGCTTTTCTGGCTTAACCCTCCCACCACCCCCAGGAATTCTAACCACCCTCCTGGTGGCAACTACCTCCTGCACCCATCCTCCCTACCCACATCTCCCAAACAAACCACCCCCCTTCTACGCTAATGGCCAATAGCCCGATTAGACAAATGTGGCTAATAGTCCTTTTGGGCACCTGAGAAAAAAATTACACATGTATAAATAATAATTTAAAAAACCACACATAAAAAATACTTTTAAAATAAATGTTCACCATAAACACATTGTCAATGAGGCTACCTAAGCCATCTCAATGGAAGCCTAGATAGTCACATTGATTGCCAATGGTGTGCTATAATAAAAAAAAAAGATATATTTACAATACTAAAAGACACTAATTACCACCCTTGGCCACCTTAGTAGCTAGTAATAGCATTGCCACGCAATGCTTTACCAACCGCTAGGGTAACCAATGGATTAACCCTCCTATCACCCCCTTGGGAGGCCCAACCACAATCCCGGGGCTACGACCACCATCTCCCAGCGCCTTACCCCCAACAAAATAATCCCCTCCCCCCACAGTAATAGGGAATAGCCCTATTAGCCAAATATGGCTAATAGGGATAATGCCCATAGAAATGCATTACAAAATACATTACAATAAATAATAACCAAATACAACTCTAGCCTTTTAATCCGTTGATCGTCACTGTGGCTACCTAAGCCCTCAACTGGAGCCTTGATAGCCATATTGGCAAGCAATGTACACCCTAAATAAATAAAAGGTATCACTTATGTAGCCATGCTGTAAAATGGTCTGCAGTTGTCTCTCCTGCTGGCAGTAAACCTGGTAAGTTACAGGGATGCCAGCAGTAATCATGGAGGTTTGCCCTCACACCCTGGTGAGGTGCCCTATGTATGGATGGGAGTGGCTACATACTCTGAGTCCCCAGTTAGTGACATCAGAGATGTGCCTGTTTCCTGAGGTATATAAGGCACAGCACTGCCCAAAGTTAGTGTGTTGGGGGAGAGCGGTGGAGAGAGTTGAAGGAATAAGTCTGTGTTGAGACTTGGGAAATGAAGGGCCCACTAGTGCAGTAACTAGTGGCCCGTTTCTACATCAAGTAGCATCAAGCCTGACAAGGCCACACTGTGTCCAGGGACCTGGCACAGGGGTGATCTCCCTGCGGGGAGAGGGAATCCCACTCCATTGGGAGGGCATACATTTTCAAGGGACAGTACGGCGAGATGTGCGGCTGAGCTAACCGCTGCAAGGGGCAGTCTGTCCAAACCATCATCAATAAAGATGCCCTGTTCAAAGACAACCCCACTGTGTGAGTGTGAAGTTACTCTCCAGTGGAAGTCACCACCAAGAAGGAGTTCCTCATCAGACCCATCTCCCTGCGGACGCAGAGATCCTGATGAGGTGGAGGCGCTGCACGTGATATAGGTAGGACTCGCACACACTACCTCAGCTGCCTGTCTGGATTGAAAATCCCCGAACACCATCATGCGGGAGACTCAGGAGTCCTATTGCCGACAGGTGCACCACCAGACACGATCATGTAATGGGGGCTGGATAGACCACAGGGGCCAATATGAGATTGGGTGGGTCATACTAGAGGGAATACCCATTACACATACAATTACAAAAAAAATGTCATTAAAAAACCATGAAACATTTATTCCTGCCCAATGGCACAAAAATAAACAAAACAAAAAAAGAAATCAAGCCAGAACAATAAATCGAATTCAGATCAATCCTGCTGTCTGTCACTGGATCCTCAACTTGACCCAAAGGAATGGATTCTGTTGATTGAAGAGCAGTCTCTGGTGAGTAGTTCTTTATTTTTTGTTTTAAAGATGTCCTCTTGCTACTGCACCGGTAGTTGTCTTAGGCTGCGGTCCCAGTAACTGCCACAGCTCACGACGCAGCATGCGCTGTGCATGTAAGCACCGCTCCTCAATGGAGCTGGGCCCAGTAGTCACCTTCACGCTGAAGGTGCAGCCGCACCGTACTGCAAGGTTTTTTACAACTCAATGAAATTGAGTTTAAACCAATGAGGGCGAACCAGCCATGTGACGTAATGGCCATGCCCAGCAAATCCCCGACCACGCCCCCTCCTGTCGCAAGCTCCCTCTCTCCTGGAGACCACAGATCGCGGTTAGCAATGTGCACGCACCACCCCCCTCCCCACCCCCCGCCGGGCGCGCGTGTCACAGTCATGACTGGGACCACAGCCTTAGGTCTTGTTCTTTTCATCTGTCCCGTCCTGCTCCTCTTCTGATTGGTCTTTAGCTCCCCCTCTGTCCTACCCCTTAACTCATCCGATTGGTCTCCTCTTGTGTCATTTTTTTCCTTCTCTGCACATTCATGCAGGTCTCTAGCCCTGGGTCAGATACACTGACCAGTGCTAACAAGCAGGGGGCCCCCATAAATAGAGGGTCCCGGGGCCTGTGACCCTGTGCCCCCATCTTAATCTGCTCCTGAATGTGCCTAATTTGCATGGGAATAAAATATTGTGTGGTTGCCTTAGAAACCTAGTTTAGCTCATGGACATGAGGAGAGGTTTGAGAAACACCTTATCCCTGGCATTTTAATTGAGTAGGATACCATTTCAAGGTAACTCAAACATGCTTTCACGCTACTTAGTAGATACAATGTGAAAAGAGAAGAGATACTGGATGTCATTTTTAATTTAATATAAGTACATTTTTTTTTAGAGTAGAACCAAAATTATAATTCAAAATAGACATTGAAGCAGGTATAAGGCTAGGGCAGTTCATTTTCAACACGTTGAACTGCATAACCTTAATTTTCTGGGGTACCAAAGATTATTTAAAATAGTAGCATGAAGTTGACTCATACATGTTTTTAGGTTCACTTTATGTTTATTTTTCTTATATAATTTAAGACAAGAAAGTTATGGAAAATTATCTTTATTCTATATTGTTTTTGTATTATTTATTGTCTGTGTTACTAGTTTAAACAAGTTTATTTATACAAAATGGAAATAACAAATTTGGAAAAGGATTGAAATGTAAGAAATGTATGTAACATGTTATTAAAATGAAAATAAAGACTTTACAAATAAAAACCTTAATTTTCTGAACATACTTTAGTCCTAAACAACTCAACATATAAACTTTTAAATGTGAAAGGCATTTATTGTACATTCATTCATGCATAATACAAATTCCATACCTAAATATACTCTTCTCATGATGCCACAAATTAATCTGCTCACAAATAATACTGCACCATAATCATTTATTTAATGTTTGCTTTAGTACACAGATATTCTTAAAACAAAAAAAAAGCAAAAAACAGGATCACAATCAGGAAGTCTTTTTTTTTAACACAGAAAGGGTTTTTTAATGGCACAGGGGAGCGAATATGACAGCGAGCTTGACAACATAATTAGAAAATTGTTACAGGAGTAGGAAAAGCACTCTTTACACAGCTCTTTTTTTCAATAACATTATTCTCCCTGAATAGTTAATCAGCTTTCCTAGTTTTCTAAATCCATAGCCTTTAAGCCACTCTATCAGATCTTCTTAGTTAACACTAAATGGTAAACAGTGACACCTACAAAAGGGAAATTTAAAGTGTGAACCAAATGTGAGCAAACAGCTTGATGGAGGTTGAAGATAAAAAGAACTTTGGCAGATTAGATGTAATTTAAGGAGATCACACTGTTACACCTGAGTTGACAAGAACTGACAAGGTTTGTTGGTCTCTGCACCCATCTTCAATTTGAGTGTCACATTTCAAAAGAAATGAGATGTAATGAAGAATATCCATTGAAACGTGAAGGTTGACATCACAGCAAATGTCTATAGGAACTGAAGCAAAAAAAGAAGCTAAGGAATAAAAAATAAATGATTATAGAAACACTACTCAATCCATTCAAACACTTGAGGATGGGGGATAGGGAGCGGGATGGACAGAGAGAGTCCATTAAATTCCTTTCTCGTAGGCTAAGTCCCCGCTGGCGCTGAGCGCGCTCATGCTTGGAGAGTGCGCCAAGCATGAGCGCCGGGTCTCCTGTTGTACGCGGGTGTGGGAGAGGGGGAAGGCATTGCGGGGAGTTGAGCGCTTGGGTAAGTATAGATTTTTTGTTTACCTAAACACCGATCGCGGCTGAGCGTGTGTGCATGCACCGCGTGAACGGGGACTTACACATATCTATATATGGAAGTCTCCTCCGCAAGCGCCACCTGCTCAGCCCGATCAGCGCTAGCGGGGACTTAGCCTTATACAGCTCAAAATACTTTACCTATTCAATAGGTCAAGAATTAGTTTAGTATTTTGAAGGCATGGACTTTATCTCTCAACCCCCTCCTCACAAGCCATAATCACCCGAAAAGTCAGAAAATACCTAATTTGAAAGATTTTTTTTTACCTTTAGGGTCAGATTAAATATATTCAGAAGAGTCAGCTTCAGCAGCTTTTTCTTAAAAAAAAAAAAAAAGGAAAGCATAAAATGCCAAAGTCGTATTCTCCTAATTTAATATATGGTCAATGGAGCACTGCAAAACTCCCCAAATAAAAAAGTCCTGAAAATTGCGGATAGATAGAAAATGCACAGACAGCTCAACAGTCTTTTCAAGAATGATTCTTCAGTCTTTATTCAATATACTGAAAATAATTAATCGGCAAATTGACCAAGTTTATTTTTTGGGTGAGTCACCTAAGCGAAATAGCGCTAAATATGAGAAAAATAGCTAAATAGAACTGCGAAGCAGCTTAAATATCTGCCATTCATGTAAAACAGCTGAGAAGTCAAAACACCTATGAACAAAGATAATCACCGGGGGGGGCTTAACTATTTCGCTGCCTATGGATATTGCCAAACATTTCCCAGCAATATTGTATTGTATGTCTTTATTTATATAGCGCCATAAATGTACATAGCGCTTCACAGTAGTAATACATATCATATAAATAACAGATAATATAAATAGCAGGTCATGGGAATAAGTGCTTCAGACATAAAAGTAACATTAAGGAAGAGGAGTCCCTGCTCCGAGGAGCTTACAATCTAATTGGTAGGTAGGGAGAACGTACAGAGACAGCAGGAGGGAATTCTAGTAAGTGCGTCTGCAGGGGGCCAAGCTTTATGTATCATGTGTCCAGGATTATCCAGTGCTATTCATATGCTTCTTTAAGCAGATGTGTCTTAAGGTGGGTCTTAAAGGTGGATGCTAGCCCTTTTGATATCCAAAGTGTTCATTTAATATACAGATGTAGCAGTTGTTATTATCCCCAGTAACGTTTCATTATGACTTCCATTTCTACCAATCCAAAAGGTGTTCTGAAGATTGTTATTCAACTTGTTACAGTAAAACTGGACTACACTGTTCCACAATCATGATAAGGAAGTATGTATGTCTGAGTCTATACCTATGTGTGGCAAACACTCCAGGTGTTGGGAGTGACTGTTACTCTAACATACTCTCATGCTACATAGCGGATACAATGGGAAAAGGATAGGCCAAGAGATAAGAGCTGTATGGTTTCTAATGTAATATATGCCATTTCACAACAACTGATTGCTTATGAAGTAGAACCAAAATTCAAAATAGACATTGAAGCAGTTGTGGGGTTGAAGGGGGGTTCGATGTTAACAGTTTGTACTGTATAACCTTTATTTTGTGAAAATTATTTAGTCCCGAACAAGACTAAATATATAAACTTTTAAATGTGAAAGGCATTCATGGATAATAAAAATTCCCCACACGTATCTACTCTTCTACTTGGGGGGGTGGAGGGGTGAGGGAATTATTTTGGGGGGGCAAGTTACTTTTCAGGGGGGGCGAGTGTTTTTTTTAAGACTGTCAAGACACACACACACTGTAACGGTCTGGCGGCCATTCATCTCTATACAGTCTTTACAGTTCTTGGCAGTAAAACCGCATGATACATAGTTACAAATGTAGCTATATAGTAGATGCGGTTGAAAAAAGACATATGTCCATCAAGTTCAACCTAAGCTAAATTTAGATGACAGATACTTATCCTATATCTGTAATTAGAGGAAGGCAGACAAAAAACCCCAGTGAAACATCATCCAATAATGTCTCATAGGGGGGAAATTAAATGCCTTCCTGACTTCAAATAGCTAGCCCCTCTTCATACTGTAAGTCAGATTTTCCATCTCCCTTTATTAATTTGGTGGCTCTTTTCTTCACTTTTTATAGTTCCATAATGTTTTTTTATGAAGTGGTGCCACAAACTATACTCCATTGTCAAGGTGTGGTCTTACTAATGCTTTATAAAGAGGCATAATTATGCTTCCCTTCCATCGATTCACTGTTTAATGCAAAATAAGGTCTTATTTACCTTTGCAGCTACTGCGTGACATTGGGCACTATTGCTAAGCCTGCTGTCTACAAGCACTCCTAAATCCTTCTCCATGAAAGATTCACCTAATTTATCCTCATTTAATTTATAAGTTGCCTGTTTATTTTTTTGTTCTCAAATGTATAACCTTACATGTATCTGTATTAAACTGCATCTACCATTTACCTGCCCAAGTTTCCAGTCTATCCAAGTCCTTCTGGAGAGAAATTACATCCTCTGTGAATCTGCTCTGATTCTACTACTGTCGCGGCAAGCTTTATTCTAAAGCTTGCCGGGAGCATAGCGGGCTAGCCGCGGGTCTGTTCTCCATTTAAAAATATACCCCTACATATATGCTGACCTGGCGCCTTCCACACTCGCCAAAAGAAGAAATCTCAGGGTCGTAACAGTGAAATTAAATGACTGTAACATCAAATACAGATGGACATTCCCTTTTGGGCTCATGGTAGTTAAAAATGGGAGAATGCAGATGCTCAGGAACCCGGACGACGGCAAAGTCTTTCTCTACCATCTAGGCCTTGGCCTCCCTCCTTCCAGTTCTGCCTCTGGTGGTGGAAGCCCACCAGCCCTGGATCAATCCTGGTCAACGGTTCCCCAGAGAAGTCCTTCCCACCTGCTCTCCCAGGCAAAACATCCATCCAATGCTGGAAACAAGTCCTAAGCTGAACAGCAGGTACAGATTCTGCCATAGGGTCTTTTCCTCTCACCAGATAGCACTCCAAGACTTATTGACACATGAACCTCCTTTACCCCTGAACTCCAGCCTCGCGGGAGGTCTATTGGACAGACTGCCCCTTGCTGGAGCGTAGCAAGACTGATTGTCTGAAGCGGAAGGCTGGGGGGTCATCTGATCCGGAATTCCCTGAAGGCTTAGTATGAGGTTCGCTCGTTAAAATATTAAACGTTGAAATGTTATAATATATTTTCTGATTCCAATTAATATGTGGTTGTACCCGATAAATGTTTTTTTTTTTAAGAGCAAATGTAAAAGTCTTACAAGTTGTTATATTATATTATGTCATGTTTCCATGTTCAAGTTATTATAATGCTACTATTGGTTTATAAGCAAAGTTTACGACACTAGTTTAGGCTTAGTTTAGCCTCATCTTTACAGTAGGCCCAAAGCCCTAGGAGGCTCTGGGGTTGGAGCTTGAGTAGACGAACCATCTGAGTCTTGACCACTTACCCTAACAATGTCTGTGTCCTCAAGGACAGAGTTGCCCTTGTTCTTTTTTGGTTCCCCACCATCTCAGATTTTGTTCCCAAGTGCAGGTGAGCATTAGGACTGTTTCTCTGGAGACATCCATGCTCGCTCTTTTTTTTCCTGTTTTTCCCTGGCCCCCCACCCATGTTTTGGTCCTTTCCCTTAGTCCCACCCCTGTTTCCCACCCCTGAACAGCCAATAGGTGACGAGTACGATAGAAAGTCAGTGGTGCAGCGTAAGATTAATCATCCATGCTAGTCAGCGATGCTAACTCAAACTCGTGATCACTTAAGGTAATCTCACTTAATGTAAATGGTCTAAACTGCCCCCAAAAGAGGGGAATGGTAATGACGGATCTTAGGAAAAAGGAGGCTGACATTCTCCTTCTGCAAGAGACCCACTTTAGATCCCTAGACAACCCAAGATATCATTGACAGATCTGATAAAGACACTTCCTATTCAATGGTCAAAAGAAGAGGTGTGGCAATACTTTTCCACCATCGGATCGCTTTTACACACAAAACTAAGAAAGTAGACAGAGATGGTAGATATATGATTTTGGTGGGGGAGATGTATGGAAGGGATGTAACCATAGCTTCAGTGTATGCCCCGAACACGAACAGTGTTAAATTTCTCAATTCATTTTTCACTACACTAGGCAATATGGCGAAAGGCCAAATTATCTTGGGAGGAGATTTCAATCTCACTATAGACCTTACCCTGAAGAGATCTCTCCCATCGAAATCTGGTCCTCTGAATCCTAGATCCCAAGAGGTCAAGGACCTTAAACGAGGCCTTCTCTCTCTTAACTTGGTAGACATCTGGAGGGAACTGAACCCTCAGGCTAGGGATTATACCTTCTATTCAGCCCCTCACCAATCATACTCACGCATAGATTATATCTTCCTAAGTGCAAGTTTGACTCCCCAGGTCTCTATTCAAATATTCACAACATAACCTGGTCGGATCATGCCCCAGTAGACACTAAAATCACAAACTTAAATAGTAAGATGCCCAGGACAGTTTGGAGATTTAAAACCAGAGACAGAACATAAAACACAGACAGAGCTCAGTTTTAGCACATCCAGTGAGACTCATACACGGTACAGTGCCCAAATATATATGTATAAATATCTATTAAGTAAAATGGTCTTTTAGTTTGACATTTTTGGCCAAAATTGTTGTAAGCCCCTGAGCCAACTGCACGGCAGACCAATAACAGGAAGAATGATTTATAGTAAATCTGTCAATATTAGTTGCAAAGTTCTAAGTCTGATTGAAACCTTTATTAATCTGTACATTACCAGGAAAAGCACTCTGTATTAGAGTTGTCACAACCATCCTGCAAGCAAACAAGTTCCCCTCTGTGGA
The DNA here is from genome assembly GCF_040206685.1 of Ascaphus truei. Classification (NCBI taxonomy): domain Eukaryota; kingdom Metazoa; phylum Chordata; class Amphibia; order Anura; family Ascaphidae; genus Ascaphus; species Ascaphus truei. Next base: position 255,386,539 of record NC_134485.1, read on the forward strand.
AGATGCTATGGAGTGAGCCCTTAACCATTTTAATGTGGGAGGGGGTGAGCTTCAATTAAGTAGGAGGTTGCCACCCTCCAATCAGCCAAGACTAGCTGAAACACAATTGTAAAATATACTGGACACCTAACAAGCTCCTATTGAACCCCCAAAATAACCACAACATATATATATAAGCATATGAGTGTCACAGAGGAGTGCTACTGAGCATGGCAATATATATTTAAAATCGGAGACAGAACATAAAACACAGACAGAGCTCAGTTTTAGCACATCCAGTGAGACTCATACATGGTACAGTGCCTAAATATATATGTATAAATATCTATTAAGTAAAATGGTCTTTTTTTTTTAGGCACTGTACCGTGTATGAGTCTCACTGGATGTGCTAAAACTGAGCTCTGTCTGTGTTTTATGTTCTGTCTCTGGTTTTAAATATATATTGCCATGCTCAGTAGCACTCCTCTGTGACACTCATATGCTTATATACAGTTTGGAGATTGACTGAATCTCTACTTAAGGTTCCGGAGGTACTGGGAATAGTCAGCAGGGAAATAGAGGCTTTCTTCTAGACTAATGTGGGAAGTGTGTCACCGCTGGCAATAATGTGGGAAGCACAGAAAGCTACAATAAGGGGCTGCCTTTTCTCTCTGGCCTCGGATAGGAAGAGAGCCCGATAGATTAAGATTGACTCTCTCCAAGCCAAGATTGACGCTCGCTCTGTACTGCATAAAGACAACCAGTCCCCAGCTATGTTGCAGTCTCTTAATGAATCTGGAGCTGAGCTCAATATGTTTCTAACTGTAAAATCAGATCAGATCAGACTGTAAAATCAGTCTGGTCGAAGAGAAAGTTCTTTGAAAAAGCCAATAAAGCAGGTTCCCTCCTGGCAGTCAAACTATGAAACAGGTGCCCCTCCTATAATATCCACTCAATTAGATTACAATCAGGCTCCTTAACCTCAATCCAAAAGCAACAGTGGGAGAATTCCAAGATTATTACTCCAAATTAAAAATTGGTAAAAGAGTACTCTACAATGCCCAATCAGGGGCAAAAATAACTAGTTATCTCCAATCCGACGATCTGCCTTCTCTGTCAGAAGCTCAGCAAGAAGCTCTGAACCAGCAAATAACATTGGAAGAAGTTCAACTAGTAATTAAAACTTCAAAGTCCCAGGCCCAGATATGTTCTCAAATTTCTATTATAAAAAATGTAGTGATTCTCTTTCCCCCATCTGCTCTCGCTGTTTAACGCGATTATGTTAGACTCTGCATTTCCAACAGGCATGCTGCAGGCTTCTATGTCTCTTATTCTCAAGGAGGGGAAGGGCCCCTCAGCATGTGGGAGCTACCGTCCAATATCACTAATTAACACAGACATAAACCTTTTCTCCAAGATATTGGCTAATAGATTAGTGAATATTGACCAGATGGGCAATATGAGGAGAATTAAAGACCTCATGGCCTGGGCGACTCAGAAGGATATCCACTCCATGTTGCTCAGGTTCGTAGCAGAGAAGGCCTTTGATCCAATTGATTGGGTATACATGGAAGAAACATTGTTGGCCTACGTTTTTTTGGTCATCTTTCTTAAAGCAGTTATGATCCTCTATTCAAATTCCACAGCAATATTAAAAAGCCAAGGCTTCCCCTCATCCCAATTTCAGATAAAAAGTGGTACGAGGCAGGGGTGTCCTCTCTCCCCTTTATTTTTGCTCTTTGTATGGAGCCTCCAGCGACACAATTCGTCATAACCCTAACATCTCAGGTCTAGAGGTGGGGGGTAAGTCATACAAACTGGCCCTCTTTGCCAACAATGTTATTGTAATGGTAGCAAAACCGCTAACAACCCTGCCAGACCTGTTTTATGAACTGTCCATTTTCAATAAACTATCCAGTTTCAAGATAAATAACAGTAAGTCAGAGGCTTTAAATATCAAGCTGGGGCAGGAGACAGTCAAACTAATTAAACTCAATTTCAATTTCAAGTGGTAGCAATCCTCTTTGAAGTACCTGGGAGTGTTCTTAATTAAGAACTATGATTCACTTTACCAGGCTTATTATCCCAAAATATTGAAGGTACTAAAAGCCGACCTCTTGGTATGGACTAAATGTAATATATCCTTGGATGGAATGAGTCCAATCAGTGAAGATGAATCTGTTACCCAGGCTGCTTTACCGCTTCCAGACCCTCCCCATTCCCATCGTAACTTCGGACATAGCCAAACTCCAATCCTTAGTTTCCAAATTTATTTGGAATTAACAAGAGACCCAGACTTAATCATAGGCTGCTGACCAGACTCACCAGAGCAGAGGGCCTGGCACTCCCCACTTTCTTTTATACTACAGGACAGCACAAGCTAGTCAATGGGTAGCTTGGAACACCTACCCATTACTTAGGAGATGGGTTTCCTTAGAGGTGCACCTTATAGGCCCAACCCATAGAAAATATTCTCTGGCTCGCTACCCGGGTAGGCCTCCTGAAACACCCCATCTTGCCGATGATCACACATTCCTTCAGACTGTGGGACAGGCTAAAGTTTAAATATAAGCTTAGTAGTCCAAATTTTCTAATGATCCCTATCTTTGGGAAAAAAGATTTTTCCCCGGGGTGCTCCAAACAAATCGTTGCAAAGTTGCGGCAACAAACATCAGCAGACTCTTTGACATTAGCCATGACCTTAAGGTTACTCCCTTTGACAAACTGGTAAAGGACCGTGGAATTCCGTCGGGTGAGATCTTCCAATATCTACAGATAGGGGTCTTTTATGCAAAAGTTCTGGCCACTAGCCCTATATTTCTGTTTGAGAGACTCTGTCTGAGAGTAGACTCCCACCAGAGGTTGATTTTGATGTTGTAAAGCCAATGCTCTCTACCAACTATAGACCCCCAGGGTAAGCTCGGATTCACGAAAAAATGGGAAAATGATCTGGGGAAGGAGCTAGAGGATTACAATTGGGAGGAGATCTTCAAGTCAGTAGCTAAAAGCTCTATTTGCTCAACTAACCGAGAAAACGCATACAAATTTATGATTCGTTGGTACAACACCCCCGAAAATACTGCCATATATGTCCCAAGCTACTCCCCCATGTGTCCCAAAGGGTGCAGTGAAGTAGCCTCCCTCCTACAGTACATATGTGGTGGTCCTGCCCCCATGTGCAGGACCTTTGGAGACAGGCAGGATCCTGGATCCAGCAGATCCTGGGTTCAGATATTCCCCTAGATCCGTGGTTGTTCCTGCTGAACAAACCACTCCAAGACCATTCAAGGGCTGAAAATAAATGAATAACTCACATCATTACAGCAACAAGATGCGCCATAGCAAGACTTTGGAAACAGGACAAGCTACCGCCAATTCTATTCATTAGGTACAAGGTTTGGTTTATATGTATGATGGAAAAACTGACTAGTTTCCTGAAAGACACATACCACAATTCCAGAAAGTGTAACTGCCCTGGATAGTGTAGACAGGTAGCCCACATGTTGATCTGGGTTCCCTGAGCCTGTAGTCCCATGGGATCAATATATTATATAGCTCTGCTAGGGACTGTACAGGTGTCCCCTCGGCACCCTCCCGTAGGCTACCCACTATGATTCTCTTACCTATCTGAACCCCCTAGAGTTGGACTCCAGATTAGATAGAGAAACTGTCCCGCAACGACCACACACACTATTCAATATTAAAACTGTGTAAAGTATCAAGTAATGCTGATTCCCCATGGTGCTGTTTCTTCCCCCTACCCCGCCCCCCCCCATCCCCCTAACCCAATTTTTCTTTTATGTACCCACTCCCTCCCAAACACCCACCCTCTAATGTTGTATGCCTGTATAACTCTGCTTGAAAAATCAATAAAAAATTTAAGTTGAGAAAAAAAAAAGCAGGGGTCCCAGTACCGATCCTTGAGGAACTTCACTCACAACTTTAGTCCAACCTGAAAACTTTCTACTGTATTTATGACAACTCTGTTGTCAATCCTTGAACCAGTTTTCAATCCAGGTGCAAATATTTGTCCAATTTCTTTAAACCTCTTGTGTGGAACCGTATCAAAGCCTTAGGAAAATCTAAGTAGATCACATTAACTGCACTACCCTGGTCTAAATGTCTACTTACCTCACTTAACAGGAGTTGCTTTAAAGACAGGTGTATGTTGTGTTACCTGGCAGTGACCATGTCATCCTTTATTTCCCACTGAGTAGGTAACTCCATATAATTTTTGGGTCCCCAAAGTTCAATTATTTTAGTTTCTTAATTGTTCTAATGATTGTAGTTTTTTCCCCTGCATTGTAATGTTATTTTCGCATTTTGCAGCATATTACGAGTTTTTTTCCATTATTTATGAAAAAATCCAAAACCTAAACCAATCGTGTTTCCACAAAACCAAAACACAAAAAATATTTAGAACCAAAACCAAAAACCCCTGTGAAAGCACTTACCCTTAGTATTTGAATCTACTTTAAGTCACATAAAATAGACATAAATACATATTCGACTATTTCATGTCAGAAGGTGTCTTATGGAATATCACTTCTTAGTAAATATCCCGCATAGTGTCTAAATAGCCTTTTTATACCGGGATCATTTGATTGAGCAAGACAAGAAGGTAAAAAAAACTATAATTTATTCCACGAAAAGACATACACACAATATAACACAATTTGCACTGAAAACACACTTACTGGTTCGGGGCTAACAAAATAAACTTTCTTGGAATGAAATGTTAACAACTGAAGTCTGTATGAGCCCTTTCCAATGACCGGGAGGTAATCACAAAAGTCCTGGAACGCAATTTGGCATGCAATACCAGCCATGACCGCTATGTCCAGTTTTCAGAGCTTGGCCCCTGAAAAGCAGAACATTTCTTGAGTTGAAAATTCACAAAACACTACAGCCAATCATCGTGGGAATGTCTCTGCCAGCCTATCACCAATTTGCCGCTATTGTGAAGCCGGGTGGGTACCGTTTTCAATTCTGCTAAGGGACATGCGCCAACCTGGCACCTCTGCCTCTTAGCATATTGAACCCCCCATTGTGCCAGGCTCCTCAGAGTCTGGGACTGGGCAAATCGTTGCCGAATAGCCCTTTGTTAGATCAGGATGTGGGTACTTGAGTGTAACTCAAGTATTCTGCCTGTTCTAACACCTTGGCATCCCTGAGGCTTTCAACTCCGGGACCTGAGCAGACTCAGTGGCACCAGCTTTGATGCCATCTGGTCTCTCGGAACCCAGGACTTGGAAATGCCACAGTTCATATACAGGTTGTGAGCATATATACTGTACCTATCAAATATAAACCTTTAATAAAATATACTTTCCCCATGTATCTTGTGTTAAAATGTCCCCCGTTCTGGTGTCAGGGATACAATAAGATTATATACTCTCTACTCTTACTAGCCTTATCCCTGCCACACTATAGAAACCTGACTTTTATATTTTACACACAATTAAAAACCTTGCAGGTTTATCACATAGCTGGAGCACCGCCTGAACCCCTATACCAGGTTCAGGGTGACTGGGGCATGAACTGGGCATCCCCCTTTATGCTGTGGACCCCTGTTCCGTTCTAGGGATACCATGATCCCCTATGCACCTTTTTAACCTTTCTTGTCTGTGCTGAAGCAGGGAATCCTGGCAGTGAGTCATAAGAACGTTTCCAGGGCAGGATTTTGACCGGAGCAGTGTGCTTCAATGTATCCGAGAATCTTACCTGATACTCGGGTACATCTTTGGGGTATCCTATAACTCAGGGACCCCGCTACATAGCCACAATCTGAAAAGACTTTCTCCGCAAAACCCACCCTGAAACTCAGTCTAGCAATCTCTGTTTGCTGGCACTCCTGGAAAGGCAAAAATACATACATTCTTTGTCGCATAATTTACACACAGTCACAGTAATGCATATACGACAGTCAGGTCCAAGAGCTGACACTCTAGAACCTAAAACATGGATCAGGGGTAACCAAGTGGGCTTAACCTTTATTATTGAGCCTAGTTACCACCTCACCGTCACAAAAGTGCATTACTCTCTCCTTCTTATGTAGCATACCCCATCCAAAAAAAATATATATATCATTTTTGTTTACCTTACCTGCCCTTGTAATGATCCCCTGTCATCTGTGTTGCCCCAAAGGCGGATGCCTGAAAGGGTTCCCTAAGAACTGCTCCCCTCTGCACAGAACCAGCGTTCTAAGGGTTAACATCTGTGTTTGCTTCCTGCTATGTGTTTCGTCAGCCCCACCCTCTGTAATGTTAATGACCCAGGAGGATAAAGTACTCTGAACCCATAGCTGCATTCACTCTGAGCCCCTTCAGCCTACATCTGCGTCACCCCAAAGGTGGACGTCTGAAAGGGTTCCCCTACCTCTTCTAACACACTTGTAATCTTGTCTGTAAATGTTACACTTGCCCATAATCATCTCACTGCCTATCAAATGTCTGTAAATTGGATGTATAACCTCTGTTCATTTAATGTCACAATGTATTGTCATCATTACTCTGTACCCAGGAAATACTTGAAAACAAGAGCTAACACTCAATGTATTATTTTTGGTATAACATTTTCTAAATAAATAAAATAAACCTGGGACCCCCTGGTTTCCAGCAACATTTTCTTTTAATTTGTTTGTAAAGAACTACAAACATGGCCACACTTTCGCCGACAAAAAGCCACAACGTCATCTCCCAATGATGTTGTAGCTTTTTTTTAGCCGCTGGAGTGAGCCTGACCCAGTGGCCATTATGTGGACAAAACTTTTTATACTTTGGGTATGTGGGGATATCCGAAGGGAACAGGAAGGCCTTTTCCATTTTGGATTCTTAAAAACAAACCAGAACATCAAACATGTGTTACCTGCATGGCACCCTAGAGGTAGTTTCAGATTTCAAGTATATCTATGTATGATCCAGTTTATATTTAAATTAACTTTATATTTGCTCATGTGTTATTATCGATCATTAAAAATAAAGTTAACTGCTGTCCCCTTGCCCCCTTCCCTTAACCTTCCACCAAATGTGATATTACCAACAATCTGTACCTATGCACCCCCTCTCCCCCTTTTTTCTTTAATGTACCCTTTCCCCATAATCTTTGAAAACTATTCAATAAAAATTCAAGTAATAAAATATATATTTATATATAAAGTTAACTGGTTTATTTTTTTTTCAAATGTATACTGCATCTGTCCATCTTTTTTCTTGTTTACCCCCAAAAGGCCTGAACATTCCTTTTGAGTTCTTTTTCTGTTAGCAAACACAATTTGGAATGTACAGTAGTCTAGAAGAATTGCTCATTGTTTGTGGGCATGGAAGAGTGACAGAAAGTTGGCACTGCGTGGCTGTATTGGAAGGGCTTAAAAATAGCAATTTTCAAAATGAGAGTGCACTTTCCAATTTGCAGACAGAGATCGAACACCTCCTGCCAACAGAGATGGGAAAAATAAGGGAAGCTGCAGTGTCACACGAGCTACATTTGGTTAGGTCAAATCATAAATCCACATTTCATTATTTATTTTTGTATACCAGCCACCCCCACAAACAAAAACTAGTGTAATCAGCCCAAAAGATACGGCATTAAATTAAATCAGATGAATAAAATACAGTACAGTACATTAGACAAAAATATATCAAAAGTAGATTTTCCTTATTTTTTTTAATATCTTTTGAAACTGCTGATCCCATTCTCTTGATCCTTGTTTCATACCTAGGGTTGCCAGGTGGCTTCTCCAAAAATACTGTACTCAATGGTGAAAGGTGCGCCAGGTCACTATGTCCAGGAAGGAAAATACTGGACACATACATGTCCAGTATTACAGTACTTCTCATTTTTTACTGGACAGAGTATCCAAATACAGAACAGTCCAGTTCAATACTGGACACCTGGCAATCCTATTCATACCACAATCATTCAATCCTAGGATACTGAGCCATAAAATAACAGAGCACAAGTGATAGATATTGCTATAAAGAACTATATATGGGTGGTACAACCTCTGATGGCGCTGAGGGTAAGTAGCTGGAACAGAAGTCTTGTGCTGAGGTGTCTTTGGAATAGCTCAGAGAGGGAGACAAGAGAAATACAAGCACCACTATGGTGTATTACCCTTAAACAATGTGAGACATATGTATGAAAATATGGAGCATTTAATAGTTAAAACAATTGTTAATACAATTGGTATAAAATGCGAACTGTAAAATAAACAGTAGATGATCTTCTGTAAATAAACGAATTGAGGGCTTCCCAGCACTATTGGCCGAAAAAAGCCTTGTTGCTCCACCAGGTAAAACTGAAATCCTACTTTAACACGTTAAAGAACTATATATGCATAACAAAAATAAAAATAGCCATAGGCCTAGACAAGATTACACAATGAACTTGGTTTTACATTTGTGCATTCAGAAGGTCACGCTCCGCTTGGAAGCTTCAAAAGAATTGCCAACCTGGCAGTAGGTCATTCCGGGCCTATTCATTAAACTGCAACACTACTAATGTTAGATCACTGAAAACAGAATGTAATTTGATGCAATACATTTTTTCAGCATTTTTCCTTATTTGATGCAATTTGATCTCATTTGCATAAACTTTTCATCAAATTTGATTCAAACCATCACTCAAAGTCATAGCAAGAAACGTTGCTTCCCTCAGATAGGAAAATGTGTTCTCTCTCCTCATCTGCAACAACCCAAATTCTCATACTAAAGCAAGGAGAGATTTCTTGCTGTGACTTTCCAGGCTATATACAAACTTGCATCTTAATAAATATCCTAAGAATATGTCATTTTGTGAGTTTGCGTCATTTGCATATTACATGTCAGAAACAAATGGAATTTAAAAAAAGCTCTTTTGCCACGGTTTGGACACGTGATAACATAGATGATGCTTAATGAACACATTGAGATGCAATCCAGTACGAAAACAAGCATTTTCTCGCAGTACAATAATATATGTAAAAGCAACTGTAAAAATAATGTATCTGTAACACCTCTTCCCTCGGCCAACAAAAGAGGGACCACACAAAAGTGTACCAATGTCTGTATGGTGGTGTATGTGATGCTCAGTGACTCTTGTTACCTTCTTTCTCAAGGGCTGGCATCCATGCAGGATGGTGTGATGACCATTTGATAAAAGTTGGGCACCAGGAATGTAGTTTATTAACAGTCCACATGCAGGAACATACAGGAACAGTTCTTCGGATAGATGATTAGCTTTTGAGTTGCAAAGTATATATTTGAACAAGTTCCTTAATGAGATATTTGAGCGGGGACAATCTCTTTTCCAAGCCTTCAACCTATCACTGAGAACAGAACTAAGGGGTATTCTTCCCCTATGTAATTCCCCAGCAGATACCTTTTGGTCTCTTTGGAGAAAACCAATAATAAGGTACTCAATATCTTCCTGTTGTGGGTAATCTATTCAGGAATATATTTATAGGAACCCTATACAATAAATACTTTGCCTATCTTAGAAAACAAAGAAAAGGTTGCTTACTCTATTAAAGTGCAAAGAAATGCACAAAGCAGCGCACTGCCCAGGGACACAGGTGTATCAAAAATAAAATATGAATTTATTGTCAGTCAGACATAGCAAACAAGGGGGTACAAACCCTCCAACGCGTTTCACACAACAAGGTTCTTTATTAAGGAGTAAGGTACAATGCATTGGGGGACCTTTATATACCTGATGTAACAAGTGTATGGAATTAGTCAAATTTCGCGCCAAAAACACATATAAATGACATCATCAGAGCGACTCAGATCATCCTGGTAATGTATAAACCTAAGAACTTTAGGTCCCTCCCTAATCACGCCTCTCCGTGATGTCACCACCAATCCGCTTCCTGGCATGGCTAATCCGTGCGAACGGCGCACTTTCCCCCTCACAGCGGAGATCCCAACACTATAGAGTGTGGATTAAAGACTCTCCACTGTGTTAGTGATGGCTCCACATCCCCATGCTGCCAATGCCTTGAAAACGGGGTAGCGCCGAGACAGCTGACACGATCTAGGTCCACCCCTCTGTGACGTCATCACTCAGTCAGTCCCTGGTATCTGTGGCAAAGACGGCAAGAACGCCCCTCCCTTCTCCTCTCTCACAAACAGTGAACTGATGTCATCATGGAGGGGGAAAGCTAATAACCATGACAACCACAATAACAGTATGAGGACAGATAATATTAACCCCATAAAGACTTTGTTTAGATTTCAGCATGTCAGTGGGTCTTTATGGGGTTAATATTATCTGTCCCCATACTGTTATTGTGGTTATAAGTTGCAGTATATATACTGTATAAATATAAGCCACTCCTCAAATAATGAATATGAGGAAGTTAATAATGCAGAAAAACTCTATATTGAAGTCTGATGTATGGACAGGAGCATGCATAAAAGCTTAATTTCATCTTAATTACAAAACAGTATGAAGGACAAACTTGCCCTTTATGAACTTCTAAGTTGTAACAAGATATATATATATATATATATATATATATATATATATATATATATATATATATATATATATATATATATATATATATATATATATACTGACTTTAGTATTATTAGTGATTAACAAATTGTGAACACAGTTAAAATATATATATATATATTTATATATATATATATATATACAGCTTAACCCTGTTATAGCGCAGTCCTCGGGGGCCACCCACGACCACCGCGTTATCAACGGGGTCGTGGAAAAAAAATGGTAGCCAATTTTTTTTTTTTTTTAATTTTTTTTTGTGGTGGTACCGTGTCTGCCGGAGGGGGAAAGCTGAGAACTCTCCCAGCATTCCCAGACCCAGTGGGGCAGCGGCAACAGCACACAGCACTTACCTGGCATCTGGCAGCTCTTCTCCCTGTCTCTGCTTCCTGCTTCTGCTTCCGTCTTGCGAGAGCAAGCTCCCTTAATGAGACAGTGTGTCTCTGTGTGTGTGTGTGTGTATTTGACTGTGTGAGACTGTGTGTGTGTGTGTGTGTGTGTGCAGTGTTCTGTGAGTGTATGCAGTGTGCTGTGAGTGTATGCAGTGTACTGTGAGTGTGCGCTATGAGTGTGCACTATGAGTGTATGCTGTGTGTGTCAGTGTGTGTGTGCAGTGTGCTGTGAGTTTGTGTGTGTGTGCAGTGTGCTGTGAATGTGTGCAGTATGCTGTGAGTGTATGCAGTGTGCAGTGAGTGTGTGCAGTGTGTGTGCAAAAAAAAAACTTAAATTGTTTTTTGTTTTTTTAATTCGGGGTCCACGCTCAAACCGCGTTATATGCGGATCCGCGTTATAGCGGATCTCTCTATAACGGGGTTGAGCTGTATATATATATATATATATATGAATATAAATATGAATGAATAAAGTCCTCAAAGGATATAACCAATCTAAGTCCTTGAGATGAAAAAAGGAAAGTATTTTCTTCCTGGTGAGTTTGTAGTCCCCACTGTAGTGAAGTTCTTCCCTTATTAACAACGTTGGTTTAGAAATTGGAAAAAATTGCACAGTGGATAGAATCTGTGTGATGAACCGTCTGAGTCTTGTCTTCAACAAAGTTGCACGAATCCCACGTGATGTCTCTGGTTCAGCTGGATCTCCAAACAGTCTCCAGCCACATGCAGTCTAAGAATCTCAGTATCATAGGATAGAGAGAGAGAAACGGATTGCGCAATAATGTTTAAAACTTTATTGTACAACCTCATAAGTACAGAAACATGCTCACAATGTTCCTATCAATTAAAAGCAATAGATTTGAAGTGCCGCAAAGGCTTGAGACCCCCACACGGCTTCGCTCAGTCCTCCGGATGTCCCGTGCATTCGGTTCACACAATTTGCGTACCACGTGACTCCGCGACTGCGGCCCGCTGTGATGACGTCAGTGTCACTGCACCTACGACTGGACTGATCACATGACCGGCACTTCAATTTTGGCTCCTCAGTTTTCCTGCATTATTAATATTTGATTCGTAATAGAGCATTTATATAGGCTATGTACCGCCTCATATTCATTATTTGAGGAGTGGCTTATATTTATACAGTATATATTCTGCAATTTATAATCCCAATAGTGAGAATGATATTATCTATACAAACATTAGCTAATATATCGTTCTGATGTTCTGACAGGCACCTGCATTAATTTTATACAGTCTTATGCATGTTTTTACATTTTTTTCATATTTTTTCTGATTTTTGTTCAGTGTCCATTTGTTAAACCTTATTAAAGTTTATTGTGTTGAATTATGCTATCACATGATCCATTCAGCCAATGAGGATGGATGTCACATCAGCATGACTCAGGGTTGAGTCGCACCTGCTGATGATGTCACTCTCATCATTGTAATGGTGCGAATCGGTAGGTATAAATTTGTGTGATTTCTGTTGCATCTTACACCTTGATAAAGTGCTTAGGCATGAAACGCGTAGGTGCGTTTCATCTTGCTTCTCCATCTTATTTGAACTTGCAATAAATTGATCTTTATATTAGTGTTGCTCTGGATTTTTCATTATCTATATTTGCCCCATTATAAGTGAAAATATTCTGTAGATTTAAAATTAAATATAACCCACACATAAATATGGATTAAATATAAAATATAGCTTACTCATGTACTCACCATTTATTTTTAAGTCAGAAATTCAATTTCTGCACTTTTTGCACAGCAAACATGTCAATGGTGTGATCCATTAGGCCAGAGAGCGTGTCAAATGTATATGGGGGCCCCCAAATGGGAAATCCGCCATTGTGTAAAGTAGAGGGTGGTAACCTCTCTGCATCCATCCACAATAAGATTCAATAGTTCTTTTTCTCAAATACAATTGGACTTTTTTCTCCAAAGTTGTGTAAAATTCACCATACACGTTAAATAAATCAGCATAGTAATATAAGATAAAACCGAGTGCAATTTTTTTCTCCCTTCCCCATCCTCTCTCTCATCATCCCTCCTCCTCATCTCTCTCCTCATCATCATCAGTTCTGTCCCTCTCTCTCTCTCTCTCTCTCTCCTCATCATCATCAGTTCTGTCCCTCTCTCTCTCTCTCCTCATCATCATCAGTTCTGTCCCTCTCTCTCTCTCTCTCTCCTCATCATCATCAGTTCTGTCCCTCTCTCTCTCTCTCTCTCCTCATCATCATCAGTTCTGTCCCCCTCTCTCTCTCTCCTCATCATCATCAGTTCTGTCCCTCTCTCTCTCCTCCCCCTCGTCTCTCTCTCTCTCTCTCTCTCCTCCCCCTCGTCTCTCTCTCTCTCTCTCTCTCCTCCCCCCTCGTCTCTCTCTCTCTCTCTCTCCTCCCCCTCGTCTCTCTCTCTCTCTCTCTCTCCTCCCCCTCGTCTCTCTCTCTCTCTCCTCCCCCTCGTCTCTCTCTCTCTCTCCTCCCCCTCGTCTCTCTCTCTCTCTCTCTCCTCCCCCTCGTCTCTCTCTCTCTCTCTCTCTCTCCTCCCCCTCGTCTCTCTCCTCCCCCTTGTCTCTCTCTCTCTCTCTCTCCTCCCCCTCGTCTCTCTCTCTCTCTCCTCCCCCTCGTCTCTCTCTCTCTCTCTCCTCCCCCTCGTCTCTCTCTCTCTCTCCTCCCCCTCGTCTCTCTCTCTCTCCTCCCCCTCGTCTCTCTCTCTCTCTCTCTCCTACCCCTCGTCTCTCTCTCTCTCTCTCTCTCTCTCCTCCCCCTCGTCTCTCTCTCTCTCTCTCTCTCTCTCTCTCCTCCCCCTCGTCTCTCTCTCTCTCTCTCCTCCCCCTCGTCTCTCTCTCTCTCTCTCTCTCTCTCTCTCTCTCTCTCTCCTCCCCCTCGTCTCTCTCTCTCTCCTCCCCCTCGTCTCTCTCTCTCTCTCTCTCTCTCTCTCTCTCTCTCTCTCTCTCCTCCCCCTCGTCTCTCTCTCTCTCTCTCTCTCTCTCTCTCTCTCCTCCCCCTCGTCTCTCTCTCTCTCTCTCTCTCTCTCCTCCCCCTCGTCTCTCTCTCTCTCTCTCCTCCCCCTCGTCTCTCTCTCTCTCTCTCTCTCCTCCCCCTCGTCTCTCTCTCTCTCTCCTCCCCCTCGTCTCTCTCTCTCTCTCCTCCCCCTCGTCTCTCTCTCTCTCTCTCTCCTCCCCCTCGTCTCTCTCTCTCCTCCCCCTCGTCTCTCTCTCTCTCTCTCTCCTCCCCCTCGTCTCTCTCTCTCTCTCTCCTCCCCCTCGTCTCTCTCTCTCTCTCTCTCTCTCTCTCTCTCTCCTCCCCCTCGTCTCTCTCTCTCTCTCTCTCTCCTCCCCCTCGTCTCTCTCTCTCTCTCTCCTCCCCCTCGTCTCTCTCTCTCTCTCTACTCCCCCTCGTCTCTCTCTCCTCCCCCTCTCTCTCTCCTCCCCCTCGTCTCTCTCTCCTCCCTCTCATCTCTCTCTCCTCCCCCTCGTCTCTCTCTCCTCCCCCTCGTCTCTCTCTCCTCCCCCTCGTCTCTCTCTCCTCCCCCTCGTCTCTCTCTCCTCCCCCTCGTCTCTCTCTCCTCCCCCTCGTCTCTCTCTCCTCCCCCTCGTCTCTCTCTCCTCCCTCTCGTCTCTCTCTCCTCCCCCTCGTCTCTCTCTCCTCCCCCTCGTCTCTCTCTCCTCCCCCTCGTCTCTCTCTCCTCCCCCTCATCTCTCTCTCCTCCCCCTCGTCTCTCCTCCCCCTCGTCTCTCCTCCCCCCCTCGTCTCTCCTCCCCCCTCATCTCTCCTCCCCCCCTCGTCTCTCCTCCCCCCCTCGTCTCTCTCTCTCTCTCTCTCTCTCTCTCTCCTCCCCCTTGTGTCTCTTTCTTTCTCTCTTTCTTTTCTCCCCCTTATGTCTCTCTCTTTTCTCCCCCACAGCTCTCTCTTTTCTTCCCCTCATGTCTCTCTCTCCTTTCTCCCCCTCATATCTCTCTTTTCTTCCCTCATCTCTCTCTTTTCTCCCATCCTCTCTCTCTCTTTTCTCCCACTCATGTCTCTCTCTCTCTTCTCCCCCTCACATCTCTATCCCTCTCTTTTCTTTCACTCATGTCTCTCTCTCTCATTCTTTTCTCCCCCTCATGTCTTTCTTTTCCCTCTTATGTATTTCTCTCTTGTACTTCCTTTTCTTTGTGTCTTTTCCTTCCTGTCTTCTTTCCTCTAATGTCTGTTTTAACCTCTGCGATTTAACCCTTCCCCTCCCACTCAACTGTCCCAGCCTTTCTCTCAGGCTGCATCTCCAGCCCCATGCTGCTCTACTTGAGGCCCTGCCCCCTGACCTAGGCCCGCCCACCTACAGAGACTCTGCAGAGGAAGGGATTTCCCCTCTGTCCTTCCTGCTTTAACACACCTGGCCGCCGACATGGGGGGAAGAGCGGGCTCCCAAAGAGCTTTGCCCGGGCTATACAGTAGCTATGCCCCTTAAGGGAACATTCCACTGTGCCTGTAAAGGAAAGTGTTCGACTTGTGGATCCTGCCTGTGCTCACGTATGGATATGAAACTTATATCCTAATCCTACATTCAAAGACAATTCATACACTTCGGACAACTCCAAGAAGTGTTGAAATAAGTATGCCAGATATTACCCAAAGAGACTGGAAAAAGAAGGAATGGATGCGAAAGCAAACAAAAGTCTGTGACATCATCACAAGGGTGAAGAAATGAAAATAGCATTGTCCTCGACAAATTGCAAGAAGAAAAATGGTACGCAACTGGAATTTAAAAAAAGACCCAGACAATGACCGAAGGTAAAATGGGAGGATGAAATCAGAAAATTTGTTGGATCAATGTGGAGAAAGGAGGCTTACAGCTACTGTACAGTACCTGGAAGATCATCTAGGAGGGTCTTAAACCAGTAGTGTAGGGTGGAAGATGGTGATATACTGTATTGTGACAGAGTCTAAAGCCCATATACATTAAAGGGTGCTACACTATAGCGTTTAAATGTGCTAAAGCTTAGCACCCTTTAGTGGGCCATAGACTGTCTATGTCAGCAGGAGATTAGAGCATGCACTGTACCCAGCATGGGGTTAACATCTACTGGCAAGAACCTCCAGGTGTAATCACTTAGCCTCAGCTACAGGTTTAAAAAGCAGCCTGAGAGTACAGCTACCCTCTCACACAGAAGATTGAGAGGAGGCTGTCAATCTGGGGTCATGAGGCACAGCAAGTCTACCCTGTGTAAGGGCTATGCATTTTATGGGTGTTTTATTGGGAAGCAGCTTAGTTGGCCACTGCTGGTAGTGAGGGCCATTACTTGTTGTTTGTGTAAAGCGCTACTGTACCTAGAAAAAGAGCATAACAGTATCTGTGCACTTGTCTATATGAATATAAGGGAGTGAAGCTGTGGACAAAAAACTGATTAAGATAAACCTAACATTGTAACAATTTGGAAGTGAATGTGCGGTGAAGGAAACAACACATAATTATATGGACACAGCAAGAAACCTACCACTCGCAATGCTATAAAGACAGGACATTTTGCTCTTACTATGTATGAAAGCACTTTAGCAGAGATATCTTTTTAGGACTTGAACAACAACTGTAATTGCTGCGATTTTTTTTTCTTTTACTGTATATTGATTCATTTATATTGTGTGATAAGAATTTATGGTATGAGGGATTGGTACCCGTCAAGTATGCTTTTAATAATTGTGTTTTTTTGTAAAAAATAAAGCACTAATATGATTGCTTCAACTAAAACTACAGTGTTTACAGGGATTTACTAAATAATTACATTGGATGTAACAAGAGGGCACAATAAGCTCCATTATTTTTATCTTTTAACAATTTTTTTTGTTTTGTGTATCTATTTGTAGCTACAGTACAGCCAACTTTTTGTGGGTTATTGATCCCCATTTCAAAAATATTTACAAAAATTTAGCGAAGAGGCTGGTATTTTTGTATTTAGTTAGTGAAGGGATATATTTTGTTACTTTGCCATAAAGGAAGAGCATTTCCATACCAACTTGTTTGCTTAAGTCTGTAGACAAAACAAACCACTATGAATTCCAAATAAACTGCCATCCTGCCACAAGTAATGTCATAAGAGAGATGTTCCACAGTAAGCCCCATAACAGCATGGAAGGTGCTTCAAAAGCCCTGCTGACAGCCACTGCTCTACAGCAGGGAAGCAGCGCAGTGCAGTGGGAGGTGAAGCACCTATTAGCAGCATAGCTTGGGACTGTAATGGACCAGAACATAACACCAGCAAACACAGCACAAAATCACAAACAGAGCTTTCACTCCAAAAATACAGAAGAAATCACATCTGCCTATGTGCCAGGCGCCACTACCAAGGCTTACCCGGGTTTCGGTTCCACTCCTGTGGGATTAGAGACAATCCAGACCACTCTGGTGCACTTTGTGTTGGAGCCCTTTCAAAGTTTCCATTCAAAAGTCCTACTCTCTGCTTCTCGGGCAACACAAAAGTCAGTAGCACGAAAGCAGTTTCCAATATCCCGCTCGGATCGACTCCCAGAATTATTTTCAGGTGTCGCCGACACAACCTCGGAGCACACCGCTTAGGTCAACTCCACGACAGGATCACAATATGCTCTGGAAGGGAGATTGGCAGCTCTTTACATAGACCTCAGCCACCATCTGAAACTATGGAGGAGGGCTGCCAACCAATTAGAGCATGGATGCTATGTGGACCTCACAGAGTGAGCTACATAGGCATATCAGGGCTGTGGGAAATTCAAATGTAAATAAATACACAAAATCCCAGCAAGCTCAAGAAACCCCAAAACCCACCACATAATACATATACAGTATGTATATAAGTGTCAGAAGGAGTGCTCCTCAGCGTGGCCAAATGTATACAACAAAAGACAGAAAAGCCCAAATGCAACATCAAATATGACAAAAAAACACAGTGAAATACCTATATATTCTCTTGAAAAAAAGGGTCTTTTAGTTAAACCCTTTGGCCAAGGTGTTATAAGCCTGCAAGCCACATCAAGGCATGACCATTAGCAGGTTTTAACACTACTTGATTAAAACTCTCCCCAATAAAAAATCATTATCATAGCGGATAGCTGCTAAGGTAATCAAGCTGCTTACATTTTGTTTTTATTCATAGTGTGCATGAGCAGGGGGTCTCCTGAGCTGAACAAAGTTGATTTCAGCCTCGGGGACCCCCTACTTCCCGAGATACAGGCCCCAGTATGGCGTGCCTGTATCCCCCTGCTTTGTTTAGATCCCACATGGATTTTAACAAATTTTTTGTTTTTTTGCCCATTACTGTACTGTATGTATGGGGGAGGTCAGGGGAGGGGGGTGTATTTATTTGAATGTATAGCAGTTTTTTTATGCACAGGATTGATACTGCAGGCAAGCGGGACCCCCGGACACCTGTGGGAACCACCCGAAGACCCCCAGACACCCGCGAGGACAACCTGGAGGCCCCTGGACCCCCACGGGAACAACCTGAGGACCCTCAGACACCCACGGGGATCATCTGGAGGCCCCCAGACACCTACGGGAACCACCTTGAGGCCTCCAGAAACCCGTGGGAACCACTCAAGGACACCCCCAGACACCCGTGGGGACCAGCAGAGGACCCCCGTGGAGCACTTAGACAACCACGGGTACCACCTGGAGGCCCCAGGACTCCCACGGGAACCCCACGAGGACCCCCAGACACCCGCAGGGACCACCCGAGGACCCCCGTAGGGCCCCTGGACACACAGGAACCTCCTGGAGACTTGTGGGGCCCCCAGACACCTGTGGGGACCACCCGAGAACCCTTCTGGCCTCTGGTATCAATACTCTGCAGAATTTTTTTATTTTATTATGTGGGTGCACAGGGGGTGGATGGGTTGAATATTGGTGGGTAGTACATATTGTTATGTTTTTTGGGGGGCAGAGGGGGTGAGTGAAGGGCAAGTACCCCCTTTACTCACCCCCTCTACCCCCAATAAACCTGCTCTTGTGCCTTAACCCCTTCATTACCTTAGCGGCTAGCCGCTAATGAAGTTTCTTACATTTTATTTTTATTTATAGTGTGCATGAGCAGGGGGTCTCCTGAGCTGAACAAAGTTTATTTCAGCCTCAGGGACTCCCTACTTCACAAGTTACAGGCCCCGGTATGGGGTGCCGGTATTTCAGCCATGATAAAATATACGTGGGATCTAAACAAAGCAGAGGGATACAGGCACCCCATACTGGGGCCTGTATCTCGGGAAGTAGGGGGTCCCCGAGGCTGAAATCAACTTTGTTCAGCTCAGGAGACCCCTGCTCACACACTATGAATAAAAATAAAATGTAAGCAGCTTCATTACCTTAGAAGCTATCCACTAAGATAATGACTTTTTAATTGGGAGGTGTGGGGGGGTGTTTGATACTAGTGTGCAGGAGCATGGCGTCTTTTCAGATGAACAAAGTTGATTTCAGCCTCGGGGTCCCATACTTCCTGACATACAGGCCCTGTTATGGGGTGCCGCTATCCCTCTGCATTTAGATCCCACGGTCACGGGACCCACAGGATTTGAACATGGGGATACCGGCACCCCAAAACGGGGCCTGTGTAAGTAGGGCTCCCCAGAACTGCAATCAATGTGGTTTAGCTATGGAGACCCCCTGCTAAAATACTGTAGTGTTAAAATTTAAAGAAAATCCCCGGGATCGCCTGTTAGAGGGGCGCACGTAGTGACTGATTCAGCCTCTTACTGCACATCTCTTACAGACAAGTAGACCCCGGTAGGATTAACACAGCAAGGACCCTTGCTGTGTTAATCCGATGGGCATTTAGTCTGCAGAGGACCATGTCGGACCACCACGCGGTATAGTGCATGATTCACCCAGGTAAATGTCGGATAACGGCCGCTGCATCTGTAGTGTTAGGACCTGCATATGGTCATGCCTTGATGTGGCTTGCAGGTTTATAACACTTTTGCCAAAGGGTTTAACTAAATGACCCTTTTTCAAGAGAATATATAGGTATTTCACTGTGTATTTTTGTCATATTGGATGTAGCATTGGGCTTTTCTGTCTTTTGTTGTATACATTTTCCACGCTCAGAAGCCTTTTGACACTTACAGTATATACATACATATATGTATTATGTGGTGGGTTTTGGGATTTCTTGAGCTTGCTGGGATTTTGTGTGTTTATTAACTTTTATTTCCAGCTGTACTCAACTGTTTGGAGGTTAGTGGCCCCTCCCCCCAGGGTTTAAGCTCGTCCCTCCCCACTTTCTAAGTTAGCAGTTCTTTTTCATTTTACTGGGTTTGGACATATCCAATGTGGTCATTCTTCCTCCATATAGAGGTAAATGAGAATTTTTATCAGGTAGTGTTAGTACCTGCTAATGGTCATGCATTGATGTGGCTTGCAGGCTTATAACTTTTGACCAAAGGGTTTAACTAAATGATCTTTTTTCAAGAGAATATAGGTATTTCACTGTGCATTTTTGTCATATTGGATGTAGTATTGGATAGTTCTGTTTTTTGTTAAAATTCAAATGTACCACTGGGACCTGTGCCAGTTGGGGCTTAGACCCAGACCTCAGGTTCCAGTTTCAGTCAGATACATCTTTTCTAGATGGATAACTCAGAGTCTGAGCTGAACAGTGGCCTTGCCCTCAGAGTCCCAGTTCCCCATGCCTGAGTATACACCCCTCCCCTCTATTCCCAGCAATAACAATTTCTACAGACATGCGGGCTGCACAAAGGGTTTCTCAGCCCCTCATCTCTAGAGACGTGGGCTGTGCTTTAATAGACATTTTTCCACTCCGTACATTATTACTGTCACGGGAGACCAGGCATTTACACCTTTTTACGGGATCATAACATTGAGCTAAACAAGATAAGTGAAATAAATTGTGATTTATTCGCATGAAAGGCAAGCACACAGTGGAACACAAAATACATGAGAAAACACACTCACTGGGGGTCTGGGATACAAAACTAGACATTCGTAGTTGAAATGAATGCAAAAAACAAAGTCTTTAGTTGACCGGGACTTAGCTCGAACTCTCCTGGAACTCAAATCGGCATGAAGTTCCTGACGCCACCGCTCTCTTTCCTCCAGAGATGCCAAAATCCCTTGACTGGGAGTTTGCTCCAAACTTCCTGGAGCTAAATTCGGCTTGCAATCCTATCCGCGACCGCTACGTTCAATTTTCAGAACTTGGCCGCAAAAAGTGGGACTTAGAAAATATTGTGCCTAGAAATTTCTGAATATACTTAAATGATTTGCCTAGGCGCCACAGTTCCCTAATAAATACACAGTGTTGTGATAAAAATCAAACAATAAAATACAATAAAATGAATGGTGTTACCCAACAGGATACTTCTCAAACCTTCCAGGGAAATATGCTTGGATTTCCCACAGGTACAGTCGTGGTTGGTTGTGGAAAGTGAGCGACCCCGTCAGGAATATAACATGTAAATAAAAAACATATAAAGCAATAATTGTGCAGTATTGTGATTATTTTTTGGCTTGTTTAAGAATCTTGGCTCTTGGGGAGAACCTACTTACAGCAACATAGAGGAAAATTCGCATTTGTCTGACTCTGTCAGATAGTAGGGAAATGATGAGGTTTCTTTAAGGTGTACTTATATCCCCACTTGGTCTTGACACATGTGGATTGGCTCAGAGATGGTGAGATTCAAATTCCCATATGGTATATGTGGACAAAGAGCAGAGAAACAGACCGATGGTGTAGGTTGTAAAACAGGATTTATAAATAGCTAGATAAAGGACATGTACTCACACTCTGTACATATATATAATGCACATAAAGGTATCTTTAGCGCTGTATGCGCACGCTGTCGCGTCTCCCCGTCCTCCTCTATCCCCAGTCTTGCCGCCGGCAATGGCGTCTGACGTCACTCCCCTCTAAGCGTCTGTTCGCATCCAAAGGGGGTAGGCTGTGACGCGCTGGGAGAGGAACCGCGGGTGTATTCAAAACGGCTGGAGTCTGGAGTCTTCTCTTCAAAGCAGCTGCAGCTTGATGAGTTGGCTCTACGCGTTTCGCTGTGGCATACAGCTTCGTCAGGAGCGTCATGACGTGTAGTGTGGGCGTCACATATTTATACAGTTGGAGTCTAATTAACTATTCATTGTCAGTCTAATTGAGCTCATTACTATTTGATTTAACCCACAAGGTTGCCTTTACATAGGCACAATCATCTCTGTGGTTCAAAACATGAAATCACTGTTGTATTAATACATTTTAAATTACATATAAATAGGTGATACAATCTTTAATAATTTTAGGACCAAAGAAATAAAGAAAAGAAAAATACATATATACAATTAATACAATTTAGAAACTATTTATTAATAAATAACTTCAAATTTTGCATATATTTCATTTAAAAATTGCTATGTAAAGCATATTACAAAACTCATAGAACAGGAGAGAGAAAAAAGAGAGACATGAAAAAACATGTGTTAGTATATCAAGTATTATCTCCAGAAAATCATATTTAAGAAGTTCCTAGAGTAATATATATTGCATACCAATGGAGGTCGATTTAAATAAAAGCATCAATCAAGTGGGAGCACTAGTTTGTAGTTAATTGGCAAAAAGCAGGATAAGGTTTAGCAAAATTTTCAATAAAAACATTTAAAAATAATTACAAATATATTTAGGTAAACAAAAATATAGTGAGATGTGGGATAAATTCTAGAAAATGTATTAGTTAAAAATATATAATAAAAAATATAATATAAGAACATCTAAGTTAAAAAAACTGTAAAAATTTGCACAGCTAAAAAGGGCATATTAAAAAAGACACTATGTTGTATATATCTATTAATCATGTAAAAAGGGTAAAATTTCAAAATCTGAATTCAAGCCATGAGGAATTAATGTATCAAGCTTATGAATCCAGAACATTTCCCTTTTACTTAAATCCACCTCTCTGGAACGGCCCCTCCAGTGTTGTTTAACCTGTTCTATAGTCGTAAATTTTAGACTATCTGGATTTGATTGATGATACCTAGCGTAATGCTTGGAAACGCTGTGAGTTAAAATACCCATTCTGATATTGCTTAGATGTTCGATGATGCGGGTACGAATGGGTCTTGATGTCTTCCCTACATATTGTAACCCGCAGGGGCACTGGAGGATATATATTACAAAATCGGTTGAACAGTTAATATATTGCTTAATTTTAAAAGATTCTTTATTTCTATGGCATATAAAACTAGTTTTGTCTTTCAGTTTATGCTGACATGCCTTGCATGTTGCACAACCATAAAATCCAGTCAGGTTTTTCAACCACCCTTGGTTGATCTCTCTTGTGCTTCTTAAAGCGCTAGGTGCAATAATATTTTTTATGTTCTGTGCCTTCTTAAAGATTATTTTTGGGTTATCTGGTAAAATGTCCCTTAATATATTATCCGATTTTAGAACATGCCAGTGTTTCCGCAAGATCCTTTCTATATTTTTCGATTCTTTATTGAAAGATGTCAGAAATGCTGTATCATAAGGATTCACTGAATTGTGAGATTCTGTCTTCTTTTGAGGCTGTAAAGTTTCCTTTCTATCTAAATTTTTAGCCTTTGTCAATGCCTTATCTAAGATATCTTTGCTATAATTTTTCTCCACAAATCTTGTTTCCAAAATTTTGCACTGGTCATTAAAAATGTTGTCTTCAGTGCAGTTCCTACGGAGCCTTCTATATTGACTATAGGGGACTCCGTCCATCCAATGATGGTGATGGCAACTAGATCTCAAAATAAAATTATTACAGTCAACATTTTTAAAATGTGTCACTGGCAATCCCTCGGATCTGGCAGCAGGACATGTCCATGATCCGGGCCGCCTCTGGGTTTGCATAATGGTAGAGATCTGCCCAGATCTCAGCTCAGCAAAACATCATCATTGATGCCTGGAAGTACCCCAACATCACTTCATCTTGGTCAATGGGGTCTGGTTAGAAGGTAAAACAAAAGCCTCCCATCATTTCATTCTCAGGAACGATTTACTGTACAGAGTGGTCAGGGAGGAGGACCAAGTTCTGGAACAGATTGTTTACCATCTCCTATATTAGGAAAGTTTTAGATTTGGCCCACACTTGGAGGTCACCTGGTAGCAGAAAAAAGGAAGTTTCTCTGGCTGGGGGTTTGAAGCTGTAAAAATCATGTCGAAACAGTTGGCAGCCCCAAAACCCCATCTAAGAGCCCCATTAATACCCATGCACATCAATGAAGTCATATTTGAACATACAGTAAGTATTCCATAGACTCGCTGGGTCCTTTGGAAAAATCTGCTAAAGGATAGTAATATATTCTAGTAATACTTGATTATGTCAAATGCTACCCAGAAGCTATTCCACTGCATAATACTGCCTTAAAAACTATAGCAATGGAATTGGTCCAACTATTTTCTCAAGTCAGGATACAAGGGAAATTCTGACCAACCAGGGCATGCCTTTGGTTTCCCTACTCATGAAAGTTTGGTCAATAAAAAATAAATTAAAAAACCCTTAAGAACATCTGTGTACCACCCTCAAATGGATGAACTGACAGAGAGATTTCATAGGACTCTCAGATGAATGTTGAATGAGGTAGTTATTTGAGATGGGAAGAACTGGGATGCTCTGCTGCCATACTTACTATTTGCCATCTCTGAAGTCTCACAGTCCTACATACTGTAGGATTTTCCCCTTTTGAACTGGGAGATACATGAGAGAAATATTGGTAGACATTGCTAGAGAAGAGTGCGAAGAACGGCCTGTAACAGGAGAAAATGTCATCCAATATGTCAAACAGTTGTAAGAATGTATCGCAAAGATTACCCCAGTAGTTAAACAATTTCTAGAGGACGCACAAAATCCTAATAACAGTTCATAACCAACATTCTGCAGTGCAAAGTTTTCAGCCAGGGGACAGAGTAAGGGTGTTCGCTCATAAGGCCATGAGCAAGCTCTTATCACATTGACAAGGGCCGTATGAGATTATTTGACAGGTACTGTAGGACCTGTGATTTATAAAATCAAACCGACAGATCTCAGAAAAATACAGAAGATCTTTTATAAAATCCTGCTAAAACTCTAGAAGGATGAGAAAGCCTATATACTGTATGGACGTAGATTGTCCGCTAGTCAGAAAAGTGTGAGGTCACATGCTAGGACTTCATTATTCTGTGCAGACCCTTGCTAGACAGCTACTGACTACACCACCTGACCTTTCAAGACCTATAAAATAGCCCTGCTATCTGGGCGTCACTAAAGCTTTGCTACAGTAGTTCGAGTAAGGTTGTGTTGCTTTAATGCTGCAGTTCATAGTACTTCCTGAACTCTTTGTAAATCATGGTCCTGATTCCAAAACTATCAAATCCCTTAAGTAAAAAGGGAATCAATTCAGTTGGAAGATAAGGAAAATACGTTAGTTGGGGGTGATTGAAAAATAACACAGCCAATGGTCAAGTCCCAATGTCCTAGTGCCTAAGCCAGATGGGTCTGTACGATTCTGCAAATACTATAGGAAAGTCACTAAATTTTATGCATGTCCTATTCCTTGAGTTGATGAGTTAATTGAAAGATTAGCAGGGACTAGATTCATAAGCGTACTTGACCTCCTGAGGGTCATTGACAAATTCCGCTAATGGAATCTGTAAAGGAAAAAACAGCCTTTGCAACACCTGTATCAATAAACAGTTTTACTCGTTGGAAATCTTGGAGCCCCCCGCAACCTCTCGAAGGTTAATGAAGACAATATTCTGACCTCGCTCCAAGTATGCTTCTGCATATTTTTGCAGACTGATGCTTCAGAAGTGGGTCTTGGAGTGGTTCTCTAACCAATTTGTAGGGGAGGAAGAACATCTGGTTTTATATCGAAGCCGTAAGTTGTGGCCAATGTATACTGTGGTGGAAATGACATTTCTGGCAGTTAGATAGGAAAAGGAGATCTTAAGATACTACCTTTTGGAAGAACCTTTACATGATCTTGATCAATTGAAATAGATGCATAGAAGAAGGACAAGAATTCTAAAGTCACTATTTGATTCCTGTCCTTGCAAACATTTAGTTTATTTGTGAAGCTCAAAGTGGGTATAGTGTACTGCATAGTAATAATGCAGATGCCTTGACAAGGGTGCAGTAGAGGTCATGCTCAAGAGCAATTTTCAGGGCGATAATCAAATCCTCTCCTTCAAGGAATGTCTATGAGTCATATCAGACTCAACACAACAGTGTTGACACAACAGTGGCTTACCTGAACAAACAAAGCGGCACAAAGAGTTCACGAAAATGATATTCCTCACATAAGGGCTCTACATATACTGTATCCGGGAAATTCCACATCTGTGCGGATTTCTTAAGTCATCACAAGATCGACCCAGGAAAGTGGTCTCTAAAACCAGAGGTGTTCAATCAAGTGACCGCCAATTGGGGGATCCTGGCATTAGACCTTATGACAACAGGAGAAAATTTATACTTTTGTTCTCAAAATCATGATCAAAAAGCAACCTTTACGGAAGCAATGTTGATGCAGTGAAACTTCCCACTATAGTAGTAGGTAAGTAGATGCAGTTTTGGCAGTGAGCATTAAGACAGAGGGAGTAGACCGTGCAGAGCCTCAGACAGATGTTAGAATTATTAACTAGCACAGGGCTTAGTCAGAATTACATGACTAGCTAAATGGAGGATTACATTTGCTAAAATTGATGTTCTGATCATTTAGCGTTAAACTGACTGTCCGTCGCTTTGGTCTGCAGGCTGATTTGGGCTCTGCATATTTTCCAAGATGGGACCATCATGGGAGGAAATAACCACAAGTGGTGGATGTTATTAAGAGAGCTTTTCAAAACCGATATCATTACAACTATTTACAGTCTGCTGATCTACTGTGGGCTGCTTCTCCAATTACAGGAGATTCAGTATAACTAGCAGCTCCTTTAATGTATGAAGGGAGTTTTCTGAGTTTGCAACAACAGCACCAATAGCATTCCAGTGATTATCTGCTGTGTCTATATCCTTGTGCTAAGTTACCATTCTCCAAAGGAATCAGCCATCACTTAGGACCACATTTAATTTGGGTTATAAATACCTGCTACAGGACTGTAATCCAGCACTGAAACTCCTCCAAACTCCTCACTTTTTAAATTTTCAGTGATACATTCTTTATATGTACCCTATAGAATTAAATGTTAAGTTTTATATTTGCGCACTGTTTTATAAAGAGAACTTATTTCTTTGAGTGAAATTTATTTTTTGCTTTTTGTTTGATTAAGGAATTTCCCACTAGTATACATTTTTCCTCCTCTGCCAATAATTCAGAGAATTATGAGAAATCAGGAGCAGGTAGAGGCAATCATTCTATTCCCATTCTGGCCATGCTTTGAGGACATTCTAAAGATATCCATAGAAGCTCCCTGGAAGTTAACTCCCCTTTCCTCACACAGGGCCCAAATAAGGTCTCCAAATCCAGCATTCTTTGCCTTTATAACATGGAGATTAAGAGGTGGTATTTAAAAAACAAGGGATTATCGGACAAAGTAGCCCAGACTATGCTCTGCACTAAAAAACAATTTACAGCCAAAATATACCATAGGGTATGGAATGTTTTTTCCAATTGGTGTGTGTGTGTTCTGGAAGTGTTAGCTTCTGACCCTTTCGAACCATTACTCCATCTTTCGAATAAATGGCTTACCCACCAAGCAGTATTCCTTACAGCTACAGTATTACTTCAGCCAGAAGAATTGAGAATGCAATTTTGAACCATTTTTATTGTAAGGGCAATTTTTTTTTTTTTTTTTTGTACTTATTAAAAATGTAATGCACTATTGTGTGTCTTTTGAACTTTTTCCATGTCATTAACATTCTATGCAGGTCTTTAGCTACCAGGATCAAGCACAGGATACAGAGCAGATTAATTAAGTACCATGAGTTGGATTGCACTGGCATATTTCAAGTTAACCATCCTTCAGCACCTCCTACACCATTGACTAAGTACACTTCTAGCACAATGTTTGTCTTTGGCTGCATTTAGTCTTAATCACTGTATTGTTCACTTTTGTGTGGGGTTTTTTGCAACGCTAAGTTAATTTTCACTTACTTATATCAGTTGTATGTAAGTGTGTGTGTGTATATATATATATATATATATATATTTATAAAAAAAATTTAGAACAGAACACCTATGAACATTGTATGTATATGAATATGTGAGTTTCTATATACTGTACATATGAAAATGTACTTTTATCATTGTAGATTGATGTAGATGTTTAATATAACTTTTTCATTCATCTAATGAAATATGTATTCTCTGACTCATTAACATATTAACCAGCAAAATTGAAAGATAAATTGAAACACATTTTAGAAGTGTACATCTAAGACATACAAAATCGGTCAATAATTACCAACTGAGTCTCCTGCTTTATAGATTTGTAATGCAATTGCAAATGCTTTCTTCAAGTCTTCCAGTAATTTGCTAGATAATGATGGATTAAACAACTCTACTGTGCATTACTTGTTATAATGGGCATTCAACATAAGCTTTACATCAATATCATCCACTCTGTAGTTCTTTCTGGTAGTCACTACCATAGGTAAATAAATAAATTGCATTTTAACCTATGTTAACCTACAAAACAATAGTAATGCTAGACAAATAAAACTAAAAAGAAATTGTTAACCATTGACAGAGAAGTAAAAATGTATTTTACCTACAGTATGTTAAGCTAATAACAATAGTAAATGTAAAAAAATATAATACAAGCAATGTTGATCAATCATACTCTATATGAAAATGTCTATTGTAATCCTTGTAATATATTGTGGCAATCCAGATTTAAACTTTGTCAACACTAAAATCTCTGCTCATATCCTTGCAACTTTCCACAAACGGTCTGAGTGGTGTGATCGACTGAAAAACTGCCATTGACTTAAGCCAGTGTATGCAGATTTACTAGTGTTCAATCTGTTCATTTTACATTCAGTTATTCTCCTTTTCATTAGGTTTTGTTTTACAAAACAATTTCTGCATTTCCAGTATGATTTTTTTTTCAAGAAAATCTGTTTAATAAATGATTCAATTCGCTTTATATTGATTTATTTGAATTACTCTTTATTTATTTATTTTCAAACTGAAGCTATTGACATAATCATTGTATACAACATAAAAATATGCGGTGCAGTAGAAGAGGGGATGGGAAAGGGAATGATGAAAGAAATATAAATGGGAATATTGCTGAATCTCAAGTACAATTTTTTTCAAACTACAAATGCAGCGGACGTTATGCGAACAAATCACGGAGCCGTTTTCGTGTGCGCTGCTGTACTCCATGCGGCATTAACGCCGCCAATCGCCCCAGGCACACGTGTTTATCGCGGTTGCTTTGTTTGAATTTCATGGATTCTGTTTCGTATCTGTGGCAGAAATGAATGAATTGTAATGTGTACAATACTGGACTACTGTGCTACTGTGTCAATTTCAGTGTTTAACACTGTTTAACACTAAAATGCCATTTTATGCACTTGCGTCTTAAGGCGGGCAGGGGCGGGAAGGTTGGAAGAAATCACACGCCATGACATGAGTATTCCGAGGTATACAACGTGTGAAGTGTTCGAATAACGGCCGCTGCATCTGTAAGTTACAATATTTGATCATAATACTGTAGGTAGGGAAAAAATGAGGCGGCACATAATGAGTTCTCTAGTAAATAGGAAATAGGTTTTATAATGCTGAAGAAGGCCTACATGGAAGAAGCCGAAAAGATAAAGTGGGAAAGCCAAGGTTTTCCAGGTCTTCTCAAATTTGTTCATGGCATCATTCATTTAGGCTGTTTATTTCTCTAGGAAGCAGCATGTATAACCAGAGAACAACCGAGACTGAAGAAAAAATGAGGATCAAAAGAAACTCCCATATAAAAAGATTTATTAGCTCAAATAGATAACAGATAAAAACACGCACCTACGCGTTTCATGCACAAGCACTTTATCAAGGTGTGATATTCGTTTCTCTAGCAGCGTGCTAAGGTAGGAGCAGTTACTAACTTTCACACTCACACTTAAGCGCAAAGAGTGGCTATTAGAATATGTGAAATCAATTTTAATTCTGAATTATTTATATTTCTAACTAGCTGAGAGACCCGGCGTTGCCCGGGATGTAAATGCTTCATAGGTAGTATTATTTATAAATCGTGGAACAATAGGTGACTATTTGTTGGAAAGGTTGGATAATAATGTTGAAAAGAAAGATGGAAGAAAATGTAATACGATGTTGTATAAAAATGGTTTATTGTAAACACACCACAGTACAATGTATATTTTGGTGACATAAGTGATGTGAAAATGTGAGGCGTGTGTCCTGATAGGGTGTGAGGCGGCGGGTGGGTGTTCAGTACGGGTGGCACGTGGGTAGTGAGTGCTGGCTGTGGGTCGGGGTCCTGCTAGGGTGTGAGGCGGCGGGTGTGTGGCGAGTGCAGGTGACAGCTGGTCAGTGATATTGTTGCGTAGGGGCAGGATGCGGCAGGTGTGTGTCGAGTGTGTGGGGTGGGTGAGAGGTGGCGGGTGTGTGTCGTGTGTGGCGGGTGTCTGTTGAGTACGTGCGGCGGCTGTGTGGTGCAGGGGTGTGAGCGGTGGGCGGGTGAAAGGCAGAAGTGCGGGTGGGCGAAAGGCAGAGGCGGGAGGGCGGATGATAGGCGTTGAAGGAGGGGAGGTGAGGTCGGAGGGGTGGTGGGGGGTGGTGAGGGGAGGTGAAGGGGGGCGGAGGGGAGGTCGGAGAGGAGGTGAGGATGGGTGGTGAGGTGGGGGGGTGGTGGGGGATGGTAAGGGGAGGTGAAGGGGGGGTGGAGGGGAGGTGAAGGGGGGCAGAGGGGAGGTGAAGGGGGTTGGCAGGAGGTGAAGGGAGGGGGGAGTGACAGGAGGTGAAGGGAGGGGGGGGTGACAGGAGGTTTTAGGGGGGGTGACAGGAGGCGAAGGGGGGAAGGGAAGGGGGAGGTGGAGGAGGGGAAGGGGGAAGAAGGAGGTGGGGAAGGGGAGAGGTGGGGGAGGAGGGGAAGGGGGGAGGAGAAGGGGGAGGTGGGAGGGGGGAAGGTGGGGAGGTGGGGGAAAGTGTGAAGGGGGGAGGTGGGGGAAAGGGTGAAGGGGGAGGGGGGAGGTAAGGGTGAAGGGTGGGAGGGGTGAAGGGGGAAAGGTGGGGGAGGGGGAAAGGGGGGAAAGGTGGGGGAGGGGGAAAGGGGGGAAAGGTGGGGGAGGGGAAAGGGGGGAAAGGTGGGGTGGAGGGAAAGGGGGGAAAGAGGGGGGAGTGGGGAAGGGGGAGGGAAAGAGGGGGGAGCAGGGAAGGGGGTGGAGGGGGGAAGGGGGTGGAGGGGGGAAAGGGGGGAGAGGGATGGGGAAAGGGGGAAGGTGGAGGAGGGGAAGTGGGGAGGTGGAGGAGGGGAAGTGGGGAGGTGAGGAGGGTATGGGGGGAGGTGAGGAGGGTAAGGGGGGAGGTGAGGAGGGTAAGGGGGAGGTGAGGAGGGTAAGGGGGGAGGTGGAGGAGGGGAAGGTTGCAGGAGGGTAAGGGGGGAGGTGGAGTGAAGGGGGGAGGTGGTAGGAAGGGGGGAGGTGGTGGGAAGGGGGGAAGAGGGGAGGTGGTGGGAAGGGGGGAGGTGGTGGGAAGGGGGGAAGGGGGGAGGTGGTGGGAAGGGGGGAGGTGGTGGGAAGGGGGGAAGAAGGGGGAGGTGGTGGGAAGGGGGGAGGAGGGGGGAGGTGGTGGGAAAGTGGGAAGGGAGGGGGAGGTGGTGGGAAGGGGGGGAGGTGGGGAAGTGGTGGGAAGGTGGGAAGGGGGGGAGAGGTGGGAAGGGGGGGGAGGTGGTGGGAAGGGGGGGGGTGGTGGGAAGGGGGGGAGGTGGTGGGAAGGGGGAGAGGTGGTGGGAAGGGGTGGAGGTGGTGGGAAGGTGGGAGGTGGTGGGAGGTTGTAAGGGGGGAGTGAAGGGAAGGTGAAGGGGGTGAAGGTGGGGGTGAAGGGGGGTGATGGTGGGGGTGGAGGGGGCGGTGAAGGTGGGGGTGGAGGGGGCGGTGAAGGTGGAGGGGGGGTGAAGGTGGGGGTGGAGGGGGGGTGAAGGTGGGGGGGCGGAGGGGGGGTGAAGGTGGGGGGGTGAAGGGGGGGTGAAGGTGGGGGGGTGGAGGGGGGGTGAAGGTGGGGGTGGAGGGGAGGTGAAGGTGGGGTTGGAGGGGAGGTGAAGGTGGGGGTGGAGGGGAGGTGAAGCGGGGGTGGAGGGGAGGTGAAGCGGGGGTGGAGGGGAGGTGAAGGGGGGGTGGAGGGGAGGTGAAGGGGGGTTGGAGGGGAGGTGAAGCGGGGGTGGGGGGAGGTGAAGCGGGGGTGGAGGGGAGGTGAAGGGGGGGGTGGAGGGGAGGTGAAGGGGGGTTGGAGGGGAGGTGAAGGGGGGGTGGAGGGGAGGTGAAGCGGGGGTGGAGGGGAGGTGAAGCGGGAGTGGGGGGGAGGTGAAGCAGGGTGGAGGGGAGGTGAAGGGGGGGTGGAGGTGAGGTGAAGGGGGGGTGGAGGGGAGGTGAAGGGGGGTTGGAGGGGAGGTGAAGCGGGGGTGGAGGGGAGGTGAAGGGGGGGTGGAGGGGAGGTGAAGGGGGGTGGAGGGGAGGTGAAGCGGGGGTGGAGGGGAGGTGAAGCGGGGGTGGAGGGGAGGTGAAGGGGGGGTGGAGGAGAGGTGAAGCGGGGGTGGGGGGAGGTGAAGCGGGGGTGGAGGGGAGGTGAAGGGGGGGTGGAGGGGAGGTGAAGGGGGGTTGGAGGGGAGGTGAAGGGGGGGTGGAGGGGAGGTGAAGCGGGGTGGAGGTTAGGTGAAGCGGGGGTGGGGGGGAGGTGAAGCAGGGTGGAGGGGAGGTGAAGGGGGGTGTAGGGGAGGTGAAGGGGGGTTGGAGGGGAGGTGAAGGGGGGGTGGAGGGGAGGTGAAGGGGGGGTGGAGGGGAGGTGAAGGGGGGTTGGAGGGGAGGTGAAGCGGGGGTGGAGGGGAGGTGAAGGGGGGGTGGAGGGAAGGTGAAGGGGGGGGGTGGAGGGGAGGTGAAGGGGGGGTGGAGGGGAGGTGAAGGGGGGGGTGGAGGGGAGGTGAAGGGGGGGTGGAGGGGAGGTGAAGTGGGGGGTTGGAGGGGAGGTGAAGGGGGGGTGGAGGGGAGGTGAAGTGGGGGGGGTGGAGGGGAGGTGAAGCGGGGGTAGAGGGGAGGTGAAGCGGGGTGGAGGGGAGGTGAAGGGGGGGTGAAGGGGAGGTGAAGCGGGGGTGGAGGGGAGGTGAAGGGGGTTGGAGGGGAGGTGAAGCGGGGGTCGACGGGAGGTGAAGCAGGGGTGGAGGGGAGGTGAAGGGGGGTTGGAGGGGAGATGAAGGGGGGTTGGAGGGGAGGTGAAGGGGGGTTGGAGGGGAGGTGAAGCGGGGGGTGGAGGGGAGGTGAAGCAGGGGTGGAGGGGAGGTGAAGGGGGGTTGGAGGGGAGGTGAAGGGGGGTTGGAGGGGAGGTGAAGCGGGGGTGGAGGGGAGGTGAAGCAGGGGTGGAGGGGAGGTGAAGGGGGGTTGGAGGGGAGGTGAAGCGGGGGTGTAGGGGAGGTGAAGCAGGGGTGGAGGGGAGGTGAAGGGGGGTTGGAGGGGAGGTGAAGGGGGGTTGGAGGGGAGGTGAAGGGGGGGTGGAGGGGAGGTGAAGCAGGGGTGGAGGGGAGGTGAAGGGGGGTTGGAGGGGAGGTGAAGGTGGGTTGGAAGGGAGGTGAAGCGGGGGTGGAGGGGAGGTGAAGGGGGGTTGGAGGGGAGGTGAAGGGGGGGTGGAGGGGAGGTGAAGGGGGGGTGAAGGGGAGGTGAAGGGGGGGGTGGAGGGGAGGTGAAGAGGGGGGGGGTGGAGGGGAGGTGAAAGAGGGGGAGTGGAGGGGTGTGGGTGGGGAGGTGGATTGGGGGTGGAGGGGAGGTGGAGGGGATGTGGAAGGGAGGGGAAGTGTAGTGAGGGGTGGGTGAGGGGAGGTGAAGGCCGCTCACTCACCTGTCCGGCCGCTCCCACGTGGATCTGAGGCGGGAGGCAGCGTGTTGTTGCCGCTACCCCGCTGTGTCCCGGGCGCTCGCTCGCTCCACTTCCCCGCTGAATGTAGCGGCACCGGGGGGGGGGGTGTATTGGGGAGACACTGACACTGGATCCGCTGACACTGGAGGGTAGGGGGTGTGGAGGGGAGGGGGGTGAAGGGGGGTTGGAGGGGAGGTGAAGGAGGGGTGGAGGGGAGGTGAAGGGGAGGTGAGGGGTGGGTGAGGGGAGGTGAAGGCCGCTCACTCACCCATCCGGCAGGTCCCACGTGTATCCGAGGCAGGAAGCAGCTTGTTGTGGCCGCTCCCCTGCTGTGTCCCTGGCGCGCGCTCGCTCACTCCGCTCCCCCGCTGACTGTAGTGGCGCTGGGGGGGGTGGAGGGGAAGTGAGTGAGGGGAGGTGAGGGGAGGTGAAGGCCGCTCACTCACCCGTCCAGCAGCTCCCTCACCCGTCCGGCAGCTCCCAAGTGGAGGGGGGGGGTGAAAGCGCGGGAAACAGGGAGAGGCAGAGCCTTCGGGACCGATGGGGAAGAGAGCGGGAGATGTGCTGCTAACACTGTGAGCCCCGCTATTGTATGTAACACCCCCCCCCGTGTGTTTGTGACAGTGTGTGTGTGTGTGTGTGTGTGTGTGTGTGTGTGTGTGTGTGTGTGTGTGTGTGTGTGTGTGTGTGTGTGTGTGTGTGTGTGTGTGTGTGTGTGTGTGTATGTGTGTGTGTGTGTGTGTGTGTGTGTGTGACAGTGTGTGACAGTGTGTGACAGTGTGTGTGTGTGTGTGTGTGTGTGTGTGTGTGTGTGTGTGTGTGTGTGTGTGTGTGTGTGTGTGTGTGTGTGTGTGTGTGTGTGTGTGTGTGTGTGTGTGTGTGTGTGTCCTTCACTCCGCCTCAGGCCAATGAGAGGTGTGCGGGGACGGACGGGCGGGCGGCCCAAGGGAGCAATCTCATTGGCCTGGCCCAAGGTCCAATGAGATTGCCGCTAGGGACACGGGGAGGGGCACAAGGAGACACATACAGACCCGGACACATAGGACACTTTCAGAAATATATAGTAGATTGGGTCATCATCTTGAAGAATTAATTTGTATTATTTGTTTTATTAAGGCAAGGATTGTACTACAAATAGGCTTTATTTTGTGGCTTTCATATGAAGACTGGAAAACTGCCTACCGGAATTCTAGCGACACAGGGGTGATATGTCGTCATTAAAAGACTGAAGCTTGTCAGTAGTAAAACACATCTGTATACAATTTGGTATGTGTTTTTTTCCCTTGATGGTATCACATTTGGAGCTACAGTATTAGAAGCTGAATCTCAAATGTCCTGCCATTCTGCCTTGTCTAGAAAAAGCCCAGATCTTTTTCCTGAGTTAGTATGTAGCTATCATGCTTAGCAAATGTCACGTGGCAGGGCTGCCCCCTCTCTCCACTTTTGTTTGCGCTCTCTATTGAACCCTTGGCAGCCGCCTTGAGACTAGACCCCAATGTATCGGGTATACAGGTTGAAACACAGAATATAAAGTGGCATTATTCGCTGACGACATACTAATGATGATTATTAGACCACTCACTACTCTCCCCAACCTTTTTCTAGCATTTGGGTAATCTGGTAGTATATCAAGCTTTAAAATCAATCAGTCAAAATCGCTAGCCCTGAGTATCAATTTGACCCAGGACCTGATCAAACTTCTGAGTACAGTATTAACTTTATCTTTACATGGCGCACAAACTTTATACCATACCAAGGGGTAAATCTTACAAAATCCGTACAAACAATCTACAAATATAATTACCCCAACAAATTTGTAAGCTCAAAAACTATTTAGAAGAATGGGATATATATTGTATCTCCTGGATAGGTAGGATTACAGCAGTCAAGATGACTCTCCTTCCCAGGTTAATGTACCTCTTTCGGACTCTCCTGGTCCGGGCCCTAGATAAAGATATAACCAGTCTTC
Organism: Ascaphus truei; assembly: GCF_040206685.1. Taxonomy (NCBI): domain Eukaryota; kingdom Metazoa; phylum Chordata; class Amphibia; order Anura; family Ascaphidae; genus Ascaphus; species Ascaphus truei. Next base: position 255,422,338 of record NC_134485.1, read on the forward strand.
AGCGCAGTATTGCTAGGTTCATATGGTCAGGTAAAAGGTCCAGAATTCTAAATGCAATACAACAGAGACCCTCAAAGCTAAGAGGTCTTGCTGTGCCCAATCTGCGATAATATTTTCAGGCCTCTCAGCTGAGCCAGATACTCCTCTGGAACTCAGCAATGGGTACAAGAGCATGGGTTGATATAGAGGACCATGTTTGTTCCCCGACAAGATTAGACCCTTTGCAATGGCTGGACAGCCAGGATAGACCGCCAGGAGGAGTAGCAAACCCAATGATTAAACATTCACTGGCACTTTGGGATCGGCTTAAATTTAAGTACAGATTTACTAACAAAAAATCTAGTATGATCCCACTTTTCTACATCCTCCAGTTTGCTCCAGGAATGGAGTAAGGCAGTTTTGCAGCTTGGAAAAGAGGGGGTATAACTAGGATCAGGCACATGGTATGGATAAAGAGATTAAAGGTTTTCCGGAGCTTCAGGACAAGGCTGATCTATGGTCTGGAGAGGTGTTTAGATATCTCCAGTTAAAAGATTTTATTATGACACAGATTACAAGCTCATCTCCGGCGGTTGCAACCTATTTTGAAATGCTCTTTATCTCAAGATATTTGGGTGAGGGTTTAATCTCAACCATTTATTAGCTCCTCTTGGATGTAGATTTCACTATAAAGACTATTTACAGTATAAGCAGCAGTGGGAAGAGGAGATAGGGGAAGTCCTGGGGGTTGAGGTCTGGTCCAATATATATGTGAGGCAGCGACTTCCAGTTCCATATGTACGACCATAAAGAAAAATACATATAAGATTTTGTGTCACTGGTACCTTGCACTAATAAGTCTGCATGCTATCAATAGCAATATACCCCCCTATGTTTCTGTGGTTGTGGACAGAGAGATCCCTTTTGCATATATAGTGGTCCTGTCCAGTTCCAACCCCGCTCTGGCGGCAAATATTTGACCTTATCAACTCCTTTGGAGACAAGACAATGGTTCCTGATTCATGGCTAGCCATATTGGGAAGACCCACTCTGAACATACACAAACGCCGATACAAACTAATTTTACATATTTTGTTGGCCGCTAGATGCTCTATCGTTGCGTGTTGGAACCAACAGACTTGCCCAACATTACTAACTATCAAACGCAGGATATGGCAAATCCTGAAAATGGAACGGATCACAGCATATCTAAAATCTCATACATTTGCTCAAGTGCGGGAACCCTGGCTGACACAGGAGGGTGGAGCAGATCTTGATCCAGAGCGTGCATTGCTTTAAAAATAGATGAGGAGATTTAGAAAGATCTAGATGGAGGCGAGATTTTGATGATAGGAATGGGACTGGGTGCTGAGATGTATTCTAAGAATATCGTGATAATTTTCCCTTTTCCACCCTGCCGCCCCCCCCCCCACCCGCCCTCTCCCCCAGGTTTGTTGTTCTGTTCTATCCCTCACGGATGTTCCATCCTACCCTCCCTCCCTCCCCTGAATTGTTGACCTATATAATTTCCGTGTAATACTATGACAATGAATATTCGTTGGGTTAAGTTCCTGGTGTTAAAAAATAAGTGTCGATATATTGTAATGATTAACAGCTTTCCCTACCCTTTTTTCCTTCTGTTCCCCAATACTTTAATTAAAAATTTACATTAAAAAAAAAAGGACTTGAAGGATTAGAATTGAGACTAATTACATTTTGTATATGTTGCTAATAGTTACAGTAATCTGATTAGTGCATTAAATATTTCAAATTAGTGATTATTATATATAAAGGGAAACATAATTTCACTACTTATTTCTATTGTTGAATCTAATTTCTTGAGATCTAAGTCTAATATCTAGTGGCTTCTTGTATATTGCATATTATAGGCTAAAGCTGTAAAATTTCGGGCATTATTGAAATCCCTGCTCTCTAATTGGAGAATTTTAAATAAAAAAACTGCAAATTTTAAAACTGTTAACTGTAAACACCGCTCCCGGTCCAAGCTCTGGCAGCACCTCCGCTCCTCTCCTCACGCAGCACAGCTGCTAGTGCTGTCAGAAGCTGTCGGGTCCCAACTGGTAACTTTCTTACTTGCTACAAAGCAATATTTCTCGCCACTTCTATAGCTTGTGCTAAGGTACTTTGTATTTGCTTTTTATTTAGTTGTAGGTAATATCACTGTCATCCTCTTCTCCCCCCATCTCCCCTTCACCCACCTCTCTCCTCTTTTCCCACTCCACTCCCCCCCAAACGCCCACTTCTCCCCTCTCATCCCTTTCCCCTCCCTACCCTCCCCCTCTCTCCCTCCTCCTCACCTCTCTCCCCCCCTCCCTCTCTTTCTCCCCCCTCACCTCTCTCTCCTCCAACCCTCTCATCTCTCTCTCCCCCTACCCACTCACATTGCTCACCCTCCACCCCCTTACCTATTCCCCCTCACCTCTCCCTTTCTCCACCTCTCTCTCCCCCCTCACCTATCTCTTCTCCCCACCTCTCTCTCCTCCCCTACTCACCTCTCTCCTCCCCCTCATCTCTCTCTCCTCCCCCCTCACCTCTCTCTCTTCTCCCCCCTCACCTCTCTCTCTCTTCTCACTTCTCTATCCCCCCTTCCCCCTCACCTCTCTCTTCTCCCCCCTCACCTCTCTCTTCTACCTCTCACACCTCTTTCTCCCCCCCACACACCTTTCTCTCCCCTAGCACACCACTCTCTCTCCCTCCCCACACCTCTCTCTCTCCCCCCGCTCACCTCTCTCCCCCCCCTCACATCTCTCCCCCCCACTCACCTCTCTCCCCCCCGCTCACCTCTCTCCCCCCCGCTCACCTCTCTCCCCCCCGCTCACTTCTCTCCCCTCCCATTTGATACTTTACTTATTTTTCCTACACAGGTGCATCAGCGTATTTCCGATTTACATCTATACAAAAAAGTGTCTATTATTTATGAAAAAAGCCTACATTTAGCCTATAATAGTAATAATCCCCTCAGAGCGGGGCATACTGGGCAATAATGCCCTATTCCTCTGGGATTATTACTTAAATATGGCATAGCAAAAATATTAATGGGGCATAAGAGTATTTGCACAACCAGCATCTGATTGCTCGCAGCAGGAGTAAGGGAAATAGCACCAGGTGGAAGTTATAACCAAATGAATCATTTGTACTTTTTCTATAGGTTTTCACATCCAAATGTATATGACTTATAAGGACATTCACCTCCATAAAGAATAAATTGAAGGCAAATGCGTATATCATCTGATGACGCACTACACTGAGCCACAGCAATATTCTTCTGTTATGGATCAAGAGGATACTTCTAGTATCTGGTATTTAATCCTCAAAAATGACTAGCTCCAAGGCTATGTAACCTCTCCTATCACAGAAACATTAATTCTTACTGGAAACAGCAAAATCTAGCAACTGCAATTGTACTGATCACTATCATGATTATAAAGATGTTATTAGTAGAAACTGCTAAATTATTCTAATCTATGTTTATGACATTATGTTAAATATAAAGATGAGTGAGTCTGGCTTATTGAAATCAGAACCCCCCTAAACTTAGGCGATATGAGCAATATTTAGCCTGGTCTCATATCTGCGTGCTGGGCCTGAACTGAATACGAGGCAAAACCTTGTTTTCGGTTCCTTATTGGCTCAGATTACCCATTATTTAACCTGGTCTGTAACTGTTTCATACGCTCATAATATATATTTTCTTTAACTGTGCATGCAATGTCTTGTATATAATGTATACCCTGTTCATTTATGTAAGTGTACTTGTAACCATGTATTATTTGTTTTACTCTGTGCCCAGGGCATACTTGAAAACGAGAGGTAACTCTCAATATATTACTTCCTGGTAAAATATTTTATAAATAAATAAATAAATTATTTCCTCTAAGGCCGCACTCGTGTTGGTTTTGCAGTGGATAAAACACAATCAATGGCCTATTTCCAAGTTGTGCAAGAAATTATTTCCAGTAGATTAAAAAAAAAAAACATTTAATTCAGTCCACACCTCAGTCTACAACTCAGCCATTTGAAATTATTACGACAAAGTGTTGACGAAGTGTACAGTAATAATGTAAGCAACATTTATGAGAATGGCACATCAACCATTAGATTACAGGAAGATACAAGCAAGATAAAGATCTGCAAGGGTGTGCGACAGGGAGACACTATGTGTTGAATGCTTTTCCCAGCAACACTAGATTAATTGTCAAGACATTGAATAGGGAAGAAAAAATAGCTAGAATCAAAGTTGAATACTTGCGTTGCCTATAATTTGCATTCAGCATTGTTATTTTTGTCCAGAAGATCTCCAGCAAAACGTCAGAGAACTTGACAAAGCAAGTAAGAAGGTGGGCTTTGATATGAATCTCAGCAAGACTAAAGTGGTGCTCGACAAATGTGTCAATTTTACAAAGATTGAAACAAATGAAATAGAACAAGATGAAGTAAAAAACTGCAAAATCTACACCTTTGTTTTTGACTAATGAAATCAATAGGATAATTACTATGGAATGGAGGGCATTTGTAAGAAACAAGATTATCTTTCATGGGAAATACGATATATATGAGACATACTGTAACAAACTTTCCCTAGTTTGTTCAATAATTAATTGTCATAGCCAACCAAAAAGTGGCCAATATTTTATTGTTTAGCCAGTTAATACCTTTTAAGAGGTTTAGGATAAACTCTCCTGCCACAAGGTTAAAAAGGAAGGAAACAAAATACTATTTAAACAGAAACATATAAACAATATTCTCTTAATGCATTCTAATCACTTGGCTCCTGTCTCTTCCCTGGCTGAGACCAGAATGAGCCTCCTGTGTTCTCAGAAGCCTATCTACAGTATATAGCTCCCGAGATTGGGTGCAGGTCCTAGCCCTCTGTCTTAATTAGTCATCTGTATTTGAACGGGGGAGTTTCCAGCAGTCAGGCAGCATGCCTGACAAACCTTTGTTTGTAGGGCTTGTTTGTTAGTGATGGGTCTGTAAACCCCATCACACCTCCAAGTACTTAGGGCATTTCCACAAAATAGAGTATATAAATCGTATTTATTATACAAATAATTGCTCAAATGTTGACATCACCAAAATACATTTTTATAACCCACATTATTTTATATAACAAACAAAAAATAGACAGCACACAAACGAGTATATGGAATAGTGGGTGCAATGTGGAACAAGGAGGACCCTAATTCCTCCCAATCAACAATATAGAAAACAATTGTACCCAGCACACAAAAAAGGAAAAGAGAGGGGAGCAGTGAACCATAAGGTTTAATGAACAAAACACAATGCAACAACAAGGGAGGAGGGCGGGAAGGGATGGGCTATGAACAAACGTAAAAAAAAGTACAGAGGGGCGGCAATGTTTCGGGGTGTTAAACCCCTTCTTCAGGCCCATTCCTAAAAGATACATTGTATCCAATGGTACTTCCCTATTCCCTGTACCAGACTCACCCAAAAAAACACCAAAGATTGGGGCAAATGTACATTAAGTATCCTCGCAAGGGTTAACACAAGTCCAAAGGACAACCAAGAGTCCTCAGGCAATCCTGTAGAGATCCAGCAATCAGTCGAGCAAGCTACACATAGAGCAAATGAGCCTAAGTACAGTAGGTATACTAGCGATCAATGGCCAACAGCAACAGCATGAAATGCTAGATATAATGTAGCTATACAGACCAATCTTGCAGTATGCTGGTGAGAGTGTCCTGAGTTATTTCTCCTGCTCTCTAGGTGCTGTAATCCTATAGAAATCAAGCAACCATTCCAGCAAGCTACACATAGAGCAAATGAGCCTAAGTACAATAGGTATACTAGTGATTAATGGTCAACAGCAACAGCATGAAATGCTAAGGGTACCAGAGATAATCTATATATATAAGACTGAAATAATGTTTGTGTGTGTATTTGAGCCCCCTGTCATTGGCCGGCGGACTGCCACAGCTCATTGGCCTATGGGGTGGGCTGCTGTCACAGCAGGGCGTGACAGTCACACCACCCACACCCGGCCGCCGTGCCTAACCTCAACCAGCCGCCCCTCACACCCTACATCTTCCTGCCTCACATCGTCGCCGGCTCCCGCATCACCCACTGCCTCCCGCCTCTCCCGCGGGACCGCCGGGGACAGGGGTAGGGGGGGGAAGAACGAGCGCCGGGGACGGGGGGGAAGTTTTAGAACGAGCGGATGCTCCCGCATCACCCGCTGCCGCTCCCGCATTACCCGCCGCTGCTCCCACATCACCCGCCGCTGCTCCCGCATCACCTGCCGCTGCTCCAGCATCACCAGCCGCCGCACTGCCTCCCGACTCACCGCATCACCCACGGGAGTGTCCGGGACCGGGGTAGGGAGGGTAGGAGCATGAGCTCCGGGGACGGGAGGGGGGGAACGAGCGCCGGCTCCGGCATCTCCTGCCTCCTAACACATAGCTGCCGCACTGCCTCCCGACTCACCTTACCCGCGGGAGCGCAGGGAACCGGGAGAGGGGGGGAATGAACGCCGGGGAACGAACGTCGGGGACCGGGGGGGGGGTACGAGCACCGGGGACAGGGAGGTGGGGAAATGAGGACCGGGAGCTCATGCGGGGGGGGGGACTGTGATGTCGAGTACAGGGAGGGGATAGTGATGTGGGGTGCAGGGGGGGGTGATGTGGGGTGCAGGGGGGGAAACTGATGTGAGGTGTATATATATGTGTATGTATATATATATGTGTATGTGTATATATATATGTGTATACAGTATATATATATATATATGTAACAAAAAACAAATCAGCGCTAGGACTAGCACAAAGTGAATAAATTATATGTGATATATTAAATTTATAGGGTGAAAAGTATAACAGAAATATGCACTGATTGAGGAGAAATTAGCTATAAGGGATGCAGCTTAAGATATGCCTACCCTAAATAAAGAAAAAAGAAGAAAGCGCAAACCTAAATACTATAAAATAAGGGAGAAATTTAATAAAGACAAATATTGGCTTGGTTGCAGGATAAACAGAAGGAGAAAACAAACAGTAAATGTCAAAACATAACAATACAATACATGGGGGTATATTAGGGGAAAAAAAAAATATATATATATATATATATATATATATATATATATATATCCAATAACTGCATCCAAAAATAGTCCAAAAAGATCTAAAGGGAGGAAGTGGAACTGGTAAATACCAAAATGCTGGATTGCATAGCAATTGATAGTGAACGTACTGTAGCAGCAATAGGAATGGATAGGTGGAGATAAATAGAAGTGTGGAGTGCTACTGTAAGTAGCAAGAAAGGCTACAAATTGCAACTTATTGATGGATCCACGGGATGAAGGCAGAGGGGGGTATGGGAACGATCTCACCAAGTAAGTGTATCCGCGATAGACCCCACGAGGGTCTATATATATGTGTGTGTGAACTATAGCAGCTGCCACTCCAATAGTCATCCAATGAATGTTGGTGCATGTAGATGGCCTACTTACAAAATGTAAGAGTTTCAACAGCAATGTGTGGTAAAGGCTTTGGCAGTCTATCCAGGGTAGATGTATGTCAGCTCTACGTCATCAGAGGAAAAACAGCCCCAGTACTCAGGGAGATATGGCCCCAATGCAGAGAAAGAGGAAAAAGTGTCTCGCAGCCACCGATGGATCTCTGTCTCCAGTCCCTGCTCTGTCACGTCTCCGCGAGTCTGGGCGTTTGACGTCAGATCCGGTTTCGCTCTGGTGGCAACCCAACAGCCTGCGGCTCCTCTCCAAAGTGCTCCATGTGTCAGAAACTCCCACTCAACGTGTTTCGCTACGTGATAGTGTCGGGTTTAAGAGTCAAGTTCCAGGTGAAACCCAGCAGCCCCTGTGTGAGTGGTCTCCTCATCAGCATCAAACATGGAACAAGAGAGACTATATATATACAGGATACAGAGCGCAAATACTCCCAGATATATGCAAGAATATAAAAGGGGGTGGGGGGGAGTGCAACACAGCAAAAAAGCTTCAAAATATAGAGGTACAAAAAGCCAAAATCATCACACACATGCTGGTCTAAAGAATACAGCTAAATATTTATTTGGCTGTGAGTATACAGAAGCATAGACACAGAACAAATATTTTGGACACGAGTACATAGTCTCATTAATTATAGTGTTATTACTGGATAATCATCAGAAAAACTAAACGCAAACCAATTTTATTGAATGCAATGTATTGTGTTCTATGAATGTAAAAAAAAATATAGTACGAACATCACTGTTCAATATGTCCTGTTAAAAGCAAAAATGTGGTGGAAAACGGCATGCATACAGTAGTTTTGAACTGAACCTTGTTTAGAAGTTCAAAAATCTTACCGTAATTAAAGTAATATCCTTTTTTTTAGAACTAATTTTAGGCTGTATTACGGCATTTATGTACTCCGTTTACTAGTTCTACATCCCATGTGAACAGAAGATTTAAAGTATTTTAGTACAATGAGTGCATGCATAGGGTGCCTCTATTATAAAATCATGCCTGGGCTGGACTAGATATCAGCGGAAAAATATAGAAATGTTAGCTTTAAAGAACCATTAAGCAAACTACTAGCATTTATAAAAAGATATGAAATAAATGAACACTCAGTAGGTTATGGACTGAAAAGAAAATACCAACATACAGTGTATAATTTTTGTGAGGCTGTTGTGTGAGGCATATAAAATTCTTGCTGTATGTGTGGGTATAGCAAAAAGCATGCACAACATAATATATTAAATCTAATTTCTGCAGACTTTCAAAAAGCACTGTCTAAGTGCTTTTTTGGACTTCATGTGAAGCTCAGCATGAAGATTAGGGCCCACAACATAAAAAGTATAGCATGTCTGTATGATCACATATATGCCTTAGAACAGACACAGGGTGTGATAAATGGATGTTACTCAGAGCTGCCTAGTAGGAAGCCCCTAGGATTAGCGTTGGAACTGCTTTTGTTTTCTATATACAGTAAAGAGTACATAAAACTTTTTTGTCATTAAAAGTACAGGGGTTGGATAATAAAGTCATACAGTAGGATGAAATGAAGCTGAATAAATTAAAACATACTAGTAGAAAAACATATATTTTCAAGCTCTGATATCCAAATTGCCTTTTAATTTAAAAATATGGATAGATACAGTAGGTAGAAACTAGGGCATCTCAGAACATCATACACACACAGTAAAGTAACCCAAAGATAATCCGTGCTCCACGTGAAATCATGCAAAAGTGAGAGTACACGTTTAGAGACCAAAATAAAGGACGTCAGTGTACGTACTAGGGGCTGTAAATAGTGATCAACATAAATAGAAAGGTGCTCCCCCAGGGACCCGGTGCTGGAAACAACAGGTCTGCCAGGGGGTGAAGTGAGTGTCTTGTGTATCTTGGGTAAGTGGTGAAAAATGGGTGTGACCAGGTGTTGGACATAGAGATAATCACATTTAACGTCTTGTATTCTCTCGCTTGCTCCATTTTCTCAACACCTATTCTCTCCTAGACCCTCTACAATCTGGCTTCCGCACAGCTCACTCCACGGAAACAGCCCTCACTAAAATAACTGACGACCTCCATGCTGCCAAAGACAGAGGTCATTACACTCTGCTCATATTACTCGACCTCTCTGCAGCATTTGACACCATGGACCACCCTCTTCTCCTTCACATTCTCCATACTCTAGGTATTCGGAACAAAGCTCTATCCTGGATCTCATCCTACCTCTCCCATAGTACTTTCAGTGTCTCTTCTGCTAACACCTCCTCCTCTATTGATCTCTCTGTGGGGGTACCCCAGTGCTCTGTCCTGGGACCTCTTCTCTTTTCTCTGTACACACTCTCTCTAGGTGACTAATAACATCTTTTGGGTTTAATTATCACCTCTACGCTGACGACACACAAATATACTTTTCAACAACTGACCTTACACCTTCTGTACAAACCAAAGTTTCTGAATGTCTCTCTGCTATATCATCCTGGATGGCCCTCCGTCGCCTTAAACTCAACATGGCTAAAACAGAGCTCCTCATACTTCCTCCCAAACCTGGCCCTACTACCTCCTTCCACATTACTGTTGGAACTACGATCATTCACCCAGTAGCCAAGCACGCTGCCTAGGGGTCACACACTACTCACATTCGCCACTCACATTCAAAACATTTCTAAAACCTGTCGCTTTTTCCTCCGCAATATAACAAAGATACGCCCTTTCCTCTGTTGCTCAACTGCTAAAACTCTGACTCAGGCCCTCATTCTCTCCCGTCTTGATTACTGTAACTTCCTGCTGTCCGGCCTTCCTGCATCTCACCTGTCTCCCCTACAATCTATCCTAAACGCTGTTGCCAGAATCACTCTACTCTTTCCTATATCTGTCTCAGCATCTCCCCTCAGGAAATCCCTCTCCTGGCTTCCGATCAAATCCCGCATCTCACACTCCATTCTTCTACTCACTTTTAAAGCTTTACACTCTTCTGCCCCTCCTTACATCTCAGCCCTAATTTCTCATTATGCACCATCCAGACTCTTGCGTTCTTCTCCAGGAAGTCTTCTTTCTACCCCCTTTGTAACTAAAGCCCTCTCCCACCTTAAACCTTTTTCACTGACTGCCCCACATCTCTGGAATGCCCTTCCCCTCAGTACCCGACTAGCACCCTCTCTATCCACCTTTAAGACACACCTTATGACACACTTGCTTAAAGAAGCATATGAATAGCACTGTGGATATTCTGAACATGATACATAAAGCTTGGCCCCCTGCAGACGCACTTACTAGAACTCCCTCCTACTGTCTCTATACGTTCTCCCTATCTACCAATTAGACTGTAAGCTCCTCGGGGCAGGGACTCCTCTTCCTTAATGTTACTTTTTCGTCTGAAGCACTTATTCCCATGACCTGTTATTTATATTATACATGCAGCCTTGGACAGAATAAACAACATGATCCCCTCTTCAATGAGTTCTGACAGTTCCAACTGGAAACGTAAAGTAGGGTCAGCCTCGAGTCTCAAATAGGAGGTAATGTCGCTCAATTGTCTAAGTGCCTCATTCCTATAAAAAAGACTATCCAGGACTACCACCGCTCCCCCTTTATCAGCCTTTTTAACTATAATAGAGTTATTGTCTGACATCGAGCCAATAGCCTCCCTCTGTGATACAGTCAAATGATCAAAACAATTGTGACTTTTCTTGATGCCTGAAATCTGAATACCTCGTGATAATAGATATACATCTCTCTCAATCAATTTTTGGAACATGTGAATAGCTTGACCCTTAACAAAAGTGGGATTAAATATGGATTTCTTTTTAAGTCCTGAATTTCTTGTACCCAAAAAGGTGTCAAAATCCCAAGATTCATTATCACTCTCATGGTATAAATCATTAAGATCCTGCATGTGGCAATGATCATCATAGTTGAGTCTGGATTGTAAAGAAATATCCAGATTGAACATAGAGATGGTTCTGCTATTAAGTGGGATTAGAGGACTTTAATTGTTTTTCTTCCCCACCCCACCTCCTTGGTCTGGACTCTGTGAATATTCAGTGCTCACTCCCTCCATTTGAGCCCCTTCTCCAATTGTGGGACCCCACATTTTATATATATTCTTTTACTATACCCTGGAGCGCATGGCAGTTTCTCTTTTCATTCTCCCCCCTCAGACTCCCCTGCTCCTTCAGAATCCCCTGTTCCTTCAGACTCATATGCCCCCTCAGACTCATCTGCCCCCTCTGGTTCCCCTGCCCCCTCAGACTCCACTGCCCCTCAGCCTCCCCTGCCCCCTCTGGCTCCTCTGCCCCCTCTGGCTCCTCAGACTTCCCTGCTCCTTCAGACTCCCCTGCCCTCTCAGACACCCCTGCCCCTCTTTCTCCCCTGCCCCCTCTGACTCCACTGCCCCTCAGCCTCCCCTGCCCCCTCTGGCTCCTCTGCCCCCTCTGGCTCCTCAGACTTCCCTGCTCCTTCAGACTCCCCTGCCCTCTCAGACACCCCTGCCCCTCTTTCTCCCCTGCCCCCTCTGACTCCAGTGACTCTCTGCCCCCTCTGACTTCCCTGCCCCCTCCCTCCTCTAACCCCAAGCCCACTGTGACTCCCCTGATCCCTGACTCCTATGTCTTCCAGCCCCCTCTGAATGTCTGCCTGTCTCTATATCCTGTGACTCTGTCTGTCTCTTTCTCACATGACAGTCTCTGTCCTGTGTTTTATGTGACCTTGTCCTGTTGTAGGGGTGCCTCAGCAACTGAGCACTGTGGTTAGGGGTGCCCTGAGAGAAAAAAAAAAAGTTGAAAACCACTGATATTGCATGAGAAGCCTGAAAGGCTGTCTGAAGTCTGTTTACCTAGGCCAGCCCAATGGATTTTGCTAGAATGACTAATAGGAGAGCACTTGAAACTATACTGCAACAAGACTAAAGGACATTAGGAAGAACTGGCATCGTATTCAAGTGATTGCTGATATTTATGCATTGATTATTGTCACCTTGTCAGAACCATGCATCTGTCAGTTTTAGACTGGCAATTTACAAGGAACAGCTAAATAGCACTGCAATCCATCATCGTGATATGGTGTCTCCTTTCCTAACATTCTGTTACTTAAAGCAGCAAAACCACATGCAGCAAACCATCTTTTTCTTTTTTTTGGACTAGGGTTGAACCTCATTAATTTCATCTGGGGTACCCCCTGCTTCCAGGGATACTCACCTCTGTAGTGGTGCACTGTGGAGTTTAAATGTCCAGGTCACGTGGGCCAATAGGAAGCTGCAAGGAATGATGTCACAGTTTCCTATTGGCCCACATGATGCAGGATATTTAAAAGTCGACGTTTCCTCAGGCACATAAATTCCCTGGCTGCAGAGATAGCGGCACCCCTACGGAGGTGAGTATCTCTGGAAGCATAGGGTCCCCGGAGCAGAAATTAATGGGGTTCAGCTCCGGAGACTCCTTGCTCCAATGCTAGAACACACAAAAAAAGTAAATGTAGTGCAAGGTGTTTTTCTGCATTAATTACCAGCTCACTGGTAAGAACACTACACATGTAGCGGGATAGTGGGAAGTCAATGGGCCTTTCCGTGGGATAGTGCCAAATTGGCACTATCGCACCTTACAAAATAACCCTAAAAAGTTAAAGCTTCTAAGTCAGCGTGTGTGTTCTCAGAGTCAGTGCCTTTACTCATTGAGCTGCTCCTTCAATCCAAAAAGCACAACATATATACAGGCATACCCCGGTTTAAGGACACTCACTTTAAGTACACTCACGAGTAAGTACATATCGCTCAATAGGCAAACGGCAGCTCACGCATGCGCCTGTCAGCACGTCCTTAACAGCAATACCAGCTCCCTACCTGTACCGAAGCTGTATGCAAGCAGGGAGACTATAGAGCCTGTTACACATGTGTTATTTAAATCAGTTATGCACGTATATGACGATTGCAGTACAGTACATGCATCAATAAGTGGGAAAAAGGTAGTGCTTCACTTTAAGTACATTTTCGCTTTACATACATGCTCCGGTCCCATTGCGTACGTTAATGCGGGGTATGCCTGTATTATCCTCTACGGTCCTACTGTAAACCTTAGTGACGGGAATAACTTTTTTTTAAAACACTGCCCTTATCAAAATTGATATTTTAGAAATGTGCCCCATTTTCATCGTAAATATCCGTGAAAGGATATTACACCTTTTACATGTTAGAACCAGTACATAATGTGAAGTGATACTGTAATTCTGGGTATTAACATCTAGCACATGTTTAATGCATTTTACTCCCTTCTTTATTTTCACTTTTCTGGTTTATATTTATATTATTGAAGACTAATCGGTTTATCAGTCACACGTTTACACTGTATGCCACTTTAAATAAATTTACAATATTACATTTGTGTGTATGCATCTGTAAAATTCATGAGTGATATTAAGCAGATGTTAGTCTGCAACTGTCAATCTTGTCGAAGCATGCAGGTGCTAATGTGTTATAATTATCCCTTCAGGCAGTTGTTATTTAGGATTATGGATTCCACCTAGTCAATCACACATGTAATTGTTCAACTACTTACTGTACATGGCTTATACATGAAGTAACAACCAGATCAACATTTAATATTTAACTTTTAGCAATATCATTAACTATATTTTTTTTTCTGACATTCTGTATGCCCCTATTCAGATTTATAAAGGCACATCTTTGGGCAAGATTAGCAGTGCACATCACAAATGTCAATTAAAAAGTTTTCATTTTGTAATCAGCAATAAAAATGCTGGTGGAAGGGAGAGTAATACAGTTACCCTAAACTATTGATTATAGAAAGTTTCCAACAGAAATATTTATAAAGACAAGTACTCTTTCTTTCCTATAATCCCTAACAGGCACAACTAAAGGACCTAAATATGCGCACCTTAGAGAGGGATAATTTGATTGAAACTTACAAATGCGAAACAAACAACTACACTTGCCTAGACAAGTAAAAGAACCCCTATAAGACAAGCACTCATAAAGTGGTGTATACAATGTACTGAGATAAAATTGAACCTTTATTGGTATATATTGGTATAAAAAATGAAAAGGCTTAACACACACCAAAATTAATAAAATGAGTATTAAACAAGCTACCTCCCAGTCAAAGAATAAACTGGTGGGGGTGGTAGACGGAAGGACTAAAGGAAACTGGCACCTAAAGAAAATATATTCAAATCATGATGTAAATGGTGCCTCAGTGTGGTAAGTATATGTGGAAAGGTGTAGTATCTGTCTGTAATTTGTCAGACTGTCATACATCTTTCAAACCACTCCTGATAAAGTTGTCACTCATAAAAGAGTACACAGATAGGCTGCAGTTGAAAGCAGCGAATGGTGTATATGCAAAATACACCCTGCTGATAAATAATAAATTGTACACCAAACTGATGTACTGCATATAGCCTAATAAGGTAGATACTTGAGGCGAATAATTGCCAGATACAAGGTGTAAATACTCTAAATGTATGAAGTAACAAAACAAAAAATGAAATAGTCCTTCAAGGCAACGCAAGATAAAAGTAAATAGTTACCAAAAAGTAGGCTACAGTGTAGCTAGGAATGTGAGACTGTTAAGTGGAAACCTTGTATACATTGTATAAATAAATTTCATACAAGGTCTCCATTCAGGCAGACTGACAAAGGTATATATACATGTCAGAATACCAAAGCCTAATTCGAGAGCAGGTAAAAGGTAAAGATAAGCAATAAACTGCTGCTCGGCTCCTCTATGAGGGCAGCGGTGGCATGATAGGGAAGATATCTGGTCCGTTAATGTGTAGTATATAGCAGGTTATATTATAAAAACAGAGATGCGCGTTGTGTTTTTTTAGCTCTATTGTATGCTTTCTTAACGCTATTTTTACTAAAGCCTCTTGCGAGGAAGCGTTGGCGAATAGATTGTGCTTGTAATTCAAATTCCTCTTCATTAGAGCAGTTTCTTTTTACTCTTAGAAATTGGCCAGTTGGAATTCCATGTATGAGGTTTTGTGGGTGGTGACTGTCAGCGTGAAGGAGACTATTGGTAGCCGTTGTCTTACGGTGGACTGTAGTCTCGATTCTCGCATTGCTTGCACATGTAATTTTAAAGTCTAAAAGACTATGCTGTCAATCCCAATGTCATAAGTGAGTCGTAGATGGAGAGCGTTCTGATTAAGTTTCTTAATGAAGTCGACAAATAGTGTACGTGGTCCACTCCAAAGAATAATGATATCATCAATATATCTAGCCCAAAGGATGATATGGGTTGTGTAGATATCATTATCTTCTGAGAACACTACTTCGGCTTCCCACCAACCCAGGTACAGGTTCGCATATGAAGGGGCACAGGTAGTCCCCATTGCTGTCCCCTGTACCTGGTGGTACAGTTTGTTATTGAATAGGAAGTAGTTCTTTGTCAGTACAAACCGAAGTAGTTGTTCAATGAATTTATTGTGATTAGTGTATAGTAGGCCTCTTGTTTTCAAAAAGTACAGTGTAGCATTAATACCATGTTCATGTATGATGCTTGTGTACAGGGCCTCAACGTCCATACTGATAAAAAGTGTTTCATTATCAATCACAATCGCTTTACCATCGGACCTGTGATTGGTTTACCCTATATAGCAGCTACCTAGGTATTATCCTATTTTGATTGTAATATCACCGAATATCTGCAGGGCACAATCACTGACTCCAAACTGCTCATCCAGGTCATTTATACCTACTGACCTGAACCTGGTATCTGTGCACTATTCGTGAGGTTTTTATAGTATAACCTGCTATATACTACACATTAACGGACCAGATATCTTCCCTATCATGCTACCGCTGCCCTCATAGAGGAGCCGAGCAGCAGTTTATTGCTTATCTTTACCTTTTACCTGCTCTCGAATTAGGCTTTGGTATTCTGACATGTATATATACCTTTGTCAGTCTGCCTGAATGGAGACCTTGTATGAAATTTATTTATACAATGTATCTAAGGTTTCCACTTAACAGTCTCACATTCCTAGCTACACTGTAGCCTACTTTTTGGTAACTATTTACTTTTATCTTGCGTTGCCTTGAAGGACTATTTCATTTTTTGTTTTGTTACTTCATACATTTAGAGTATTTACACCTTGTATCTGGCAATTATTCGCCTCAAGTATCTACCTTATTAGGCTATATGCAGTACATCAGTTTGGTGTACAATTTACTATTTATCAGCAGGGTGTATTTTGCATATACACCATTCGCTGCTTTCAACTACAGCCTATCTCTGTACTCTTTAATGAGTGATAACTTTATCAGGAGTGGTTTGAAAGATGTGTGACTGTCTGACATATTACAGACAGATACTACACCTTTCCACATATACTTACCACACTGAGGCTCCATTTACATCATGATTTGAATATATTTTCTTTAGGTGCCAGTTTCCTTTAGTCCTTCCGTCTTCCACCCCCACCAGTTTAATCTCTGACTGGGAGGTAGCTTGTTTAATACTCATTTTATTAATTTTGTTGTGTGTTAAGCCTTTTCATTTTTATACCAATATATACCAATAAAGGTTACATTTTATCTCAATACATTGTATACACTACTTTCTGAGTGCTTGTCCTATAGGGGTTCTTTTACTTGTCTAGGCAAGTGTAGTTGTTTGTTTCACGTCTCCTTCACCCCTGGCACCATTTCACAGACTGTAGCTAGAGCTTACCTCCTCCCCTCTCTCCCCCATTTTCCCCATTATCTAAACTTACAAATGCATAAAGGGTTTCAACAAAGTACAAGAGGGAAGCATATTCCAAAGAAAGAGAAGTGCTGGAACATAAGGCCATTCTCTGCAGCGGGAGGGAGGCAGACTAAAGGGAAGTGTGAGTAAGTACTACTTTGCGGAAAGGGTGGTGGATTCGTAGAATAGACTCCCAACAGAGGTTCTAGGGGTTAATACAGTAAGGGAATTCAAACATGCTGTCCTAAATATGAAAGAAATCAAGGATCAAATGGGGTATAAGATTTTAAAACTGATACAAAAAATGGCCAGGCAAGGAGGGTCAAGTGCTTCTTATCTGCCGTCAAATTAATTTTTACTTTGTATTATTATTATTATTAATATTTTTGCTTCCATGCATACAACTATCACATGTTTTAATCTCCCTTCTGCTTTACAATCTCTTGTGGCTCAAACTTTTCATCCCAAGAAGCTACAAAGGGGAAGTCCCCCCCTAGATCACAAAAATATATATTTAGGACCAGAAAAAATGAGCTCTGGTAATTCAGGGCAAATAAGGTGTTACCTAAAACAGTAATGGTATTTTCCCTGAGGACAACATATATCCATAAATGCTAATTATAGGACAAAATAACAGCCATTGTGTATCATTAGCATAGGCAGAATGTCACGTTATTGTAGCACAACATTGCGTTGGCTTCCAATTACGTGACGTTAAGTTTGTCTTAGCCTTATACCCATCTAGATTCTTAAAAATAAGCTATTTCTGGATGAGGAAGGAGGAATACCTGTAACACCAGTGAAAACAATGGAAATTAGTGCGCAGCTAATACCTAGTACTTAACAAAAAGTGACCTGTGCACCGTGATTAGGAAACAATATTGTAAACCTTATGTGAGGGTGACATTGGCGTGGGTCTGCAGCCTCTCTTGGGGGTGGCTCGACACCCCTGGAACTAGACATAAAACAGAAAAACAAGGCGCACAACGCACATAGTGTAATAGAGTATAAAATGTGACTTTATGATTAAAAATAAATATATCTGCGTACATCAAGATAATGATTACAAGCGGTTGGTTATTAGGTTTACCACACCATGTGATGACCGGAGGTAGCATCCTTGGTAAGTACCAGCAGGGGGTGTATCAGCATGCGTCTCGTCTGCTTCTTACTTCACAGCTGCGGGAACTCCAGCAGGGGATGTATCAGCAAGCGTCTCGTCTGCTGCGGGCTCCAGTGCTCACCGTCTTGGGATGGTTTGTGTGAATGTCCTAAAGTAGGAGTCCCAGAGCACACGGCTCCAAGCGGCGTGCTGTTCCTTGAGGGGCGCCCGGCGATGACGTCACAAATCGCCCATCGGCTTCCGGAAACCTTCTCCTGGAACGCACGGTGTGCGTATCAAGTTGGAAGTAACCAGCAGAATGGAATAGACAGTGCGCATGCGTCAAACAAATCAGTTTACTGACAGTGTCCAGAGACGCTTCAAAATACTTTGGGGAAACGAGCAATGACACCCTTCTTTCCAACGTGTTTCGTAACACTAGGTTACTTCTTCAGGGTGTTCCCGCAGCTGTGAAGTAAGAAGCAGACGAGACGCTTGCTGATACACCCCCTGCTGGTACTTACCAAGGGTGCTACCTCCGGTCATCACATGGTGTGGTAAACCTAATAACCAACCGCTTGTAATCATTATCTTGATGTACGCAGATATATTTATTTTTAATCATAAAGTCACGTTTTATACTCTATTACACTATGTGCGTTGTGCGCCTTGTTTTTCTGTTTTATACCTGTGACACACTTGAAATACCTGTGAAATAAACTAATTTGAATATGATTTAAATTAGTACTCCCAACGTATGTGTACTCTAACAGAGTGTTTTCTCAGTTCTATGTCAATCAGTACTCTTCAAAAATAGTAAAGCCCTCCTCCTCATGAGGTCTACAGTATAACAAAAAAATGTCACGTTCATGGAAAATAACGGACTTGTAGCAGTGAGACATCACTGAAATCTATGGCCTAGATTCCTCAAAGTCTGATAGGGTAAAAAAAGTCGATATGCATAGCCTTCAAGTTATCAACTTGTTGCCACATAAAATAACGCTGATATTAATAAAAAATGTTTGTAGAAATATGCTATAAATCACCAAATATCTGTGAGATTGAAGAAGCTAAAATACTTTTGCAAATGGAGAAGGTATCAAAACTAGGTCATGTTTGCATAATGGGGGATTATAATTATCCAGACATAGACTGGGGCAATGAGATTAGCATTACAACAAAATGAAACAGGTTTCTGGGGGTGCTTAAAGACAATGATATGACCCAAATTATTGAGAAACCGACCATGAGAGGGGCAATACTGGATTTGGTAATTTCAAACAATATAGAAGTAATAGCAAATATTTGTCCTGGGACATTTGGGTAACAGTGATTATAACATTGTCTCATTTGAAATAAATGATCAAAAAACAGATTACTTGGGTTCAACAAAAACCTTAAACTTTAGAAAGGAAGATTTTAATAAACTGAGGACTAATCTACAAGTAATACATTGGGATGATGTTTTTTCAGGGAAAATGTAGAATATAAATGTCAGTCTTTAAAACATTGTTAGAACAGCACGCTTATCAGTGTATACCTTTGGATAATAAGTATAAAAGAAATAAGTCAAAACCACTGTGGCTAAATAAACAGGTAGGGGAGGAAATGGAAAAGAAGAGGGATGCCTTTAGATTCTTAAAGTCAGAAGGAACAGGGGCAGCGTATCAGAATTATAAGGAATATTCTAACAATTACAAAAGGGCAATCAAATTAGAAAAAATGGATAATGAAGAAAGAATTGTAATAGAAAGTAAGATCAACCCTAAAAAAATATTAATGTACTGTACCTTAATAACAAAAAAATCAGAAAATATAGGACCCTTTCAGTGTGAGATGGGTAGGCAGATTATTGGAGATAAGGAAAAAGCACAGGTACTGTGTTAAATAAATTCTTTGCCTCTGTGTTTACCAGGATTAATCAATTTCCATAGTAGTGCCGTAGGAGGAAGCCACAACCTCAAAAAAAAAAATTTATAACTTGTATTTTTTATTTTTGTGAAAATACAGCATATATACATCTTATTTCCAGTACTGTGACCTGCATTATTCATATCTCTTATGTATGATAGCTGAACACAAACATTGTCATCAAAACAAAGTTATAAGCAACAACATAAACTTAAATAATAAATAATCATAAAGTAAAATTAGGTGGGGGGGGGAAGAGGAAGAGGGTGGGGAGGGGGAGAGGAAAGTTGGGAGGCCGCAGCTCTGATCAACGCTTCAGGGATCGATGTCTGGCTTGATTTGTTGCTGCTGGGTGGGCTACTCCATTACCGGAGAACGCATCTAGCTACTATTAAAGCAAAACGGTGGCTCTCTCCACCCCAGGGATGTCTGTCTGGGCCAGCCAAGGCGTCCAGACTTTTAGGAAATTTTCGCCAGTGTCATTGACTAAACTTGTCAATTTTTCCATCTGGCATACGTACCAAATTCTATTCCGGATTTTGGGGATAACAGGAATTTCACTTTGTTTCCATAATGCTGCAATCTCGCACCGCACGGCTGTAGCAAAATGTGCTATTAGTTTAAGAGTTGCTTTTGAGAAGCCTTGTCTTGCTCTTCCCAAAAGGAAGAGACCGGGATCAAATGGGATGTCGAGGCCTAACAGCCTCTGAAGCCAATTAATGATTTTTTTCCACGTTGGAATTAGCCGGGGGCAAGACAAAAGATAATGCAGAGAGTGATGCAACGCAGTAGTAACATAATGCAAAAACAATGATAATGGGGTAAATACAATAGGGAAAAGGGGACAGAGCGGGGAGGGGGGGAACAAAAGTAGTAACAAATAAATGCACCAGGGGTAGGTGCACAAGGAGGGCAACGTAACGTTTTGGGGGGATACCCCTTTCTCAAGCCCGTTCCCTCAGGTCTGGAATGACCATGGGGTACTTCCCTTTATCCCTACTGCCCCAATGTCTAATGAAGAACTCAGAACACAAGTCAATGTACTGCTATAAACTAACAAGGTAAGTCCTGGCTACACCAATAGTAATGAGCAAAAAGTGAATGAAGATCAGACCAGTAGGTAACACGACCCTTTCTCTCTCTGAAATCAGCTCTCCTCCTTCAGTGGTGTGCTGTGTATTTATTTGTTACTACTTTTGTTCCCCCCACTTTCCCCTTTCCGCTATTGTATTTACCCCATTATCACTGTTGTTGCATTATGTTACTACTGCGTTGCATCACTCTCTGCATTATCTTTTGTTCACATTAAATATCTCTTAGTGACATTTTCCATAGTACCATTCCTCTTTAGAAAGTGTGTGCTGGGACTTCATGCATCCAAGAGTTCCCAAGGATTTAGGTTCAGTAATAGCCAAACCATTACACTTAATATTCAATGACTCCATTTCCACAGGCTCAGTACCACAAGATTGGCGTAAAGCAGATGTGGTGCCTATATTTAAAAAGGGAGCAAGAACACAACCGGTGGAATTACAAACCTGTAAGCCTGATTTCAATAGTGGGGAAGCTGCTTGAAGGTTTAATACGGGATAATATTCAGAAATACCTAATGGAAAACAAAATTATTAGTAATAGTCAGCATCGATTTATGAAGGATAAATCATGCCAACCTAAACTTATTTGTTTCTTTGAGGGAGAAAGTAGGAATTTAGACCACGGTAATGCAGTTGATATGGTCTTTTTAGATTTTACAAAGGCATTTGATACGGTTCCGCACAAGAGGTTGGTGTACAAAATAAAGCAAATTGGACTTAGTAATAATATATGCACCTGGATTAAGAACTGGTTGAAGGATAGACAACAAAGGGTTGTCATAAATGGAACATTTTCAGGTTGGGCCATGAGTGGAGTACCTCAGGAATCGGTACTGGGACCCCTGCTTTATAACTTGTTTATTAATGACCTTGAGGTTGGCATCAAGAGCAAAGTCTCCATCTTTGCTGATGATACTAAATTGTGTAAGGTAGTAAAATCAGAGCAGGATGTAATTTCTCTCCGGAAGGACTTGGAGAGACTGGAAACTTAAGCAATTAAATGTAAGGTTATGCATTTGGGAAGCAAGAATAAACAAGGGACACAAATTAAATGGAGATAAATTGGGGGAATCCTTGATGGAGAAGGATTTAGGAGTGCTTGAAGACAGCAGGCTTAGCAATATTGCTCAAAGTCATGCAGTAGCTGCAAAGGCAAACAAGATCTTATCTTGCATTAAACTGGCCCCTTTATAAAGCATTAGTAAGACCACACCTTGAATATGGAGTACAATTTTGGGCACCACTACTTAGAAAATACATTATGGAACTAGAGTGCAGAGAAGAGACACCAAATTATTAAAGAGGATGGACAATCTAATTTATGAGGTGAGGCTAGCTAAATTAGATTTATAAAAGAGGCGTCGTAGAGGGGATATGATAACTATATACAAATATATTCGGGAACACAACATGGAGCTTTCAAAAGAACTATTTATCCCAAGGACAGTACAAAGGACATGGGGTCAACCCCTTAAGGTTTAAATTTCTCAAGCTACAAAGGAAAGGGTTCTTTACAGTAAGGGCAGTTAAAATGTGGAATTAATTACCTATGGAGACTGTGATGGCAGATACAATAGATTGTTCAAAAAAAGGTTGGACGTCTTTTTAGAAAGGAAAGGTATACAGGGATATACCAATAAGTAAACATTGGAAGGATGTTGATCCAGGGAGTTATCTGATTGCCAATTCTTGGAGTCAGTTAGGAATTTATTTTTCCCCTTATGAATGTGACGGTTCAGGGGATTCCTTCCCCTCCATGTGTCCCTGGCGCTCCGCTCCTTCCTGCCTCTCATGTCCCTTCCTTGCCTCCCTGTTGTCTCCCTTTCTCCTCCCGCATCTGTCCCTCTGCGGCAGTCTCTGACGCTCTCCCGGCATCTGTGCACGCTCCCCGCAGGACAAACGTGCCTTCTAGGTGTCCCGTTCCCCGTCGCGGTGCTTCCCGCTCACGGCCCCCTCAGCACCCGTTCCAGTCCCCTTACCTCCTGCAGACTTGCCTCCTGTTCTTCCACCGCCCTCAGCAGGCGCCCCCGCGGCACGGCGCTCCACGTGCCACATGATGCAGCCTGTGCGCGCGCCCTCTAACCTTACAGAGGGTGAGCACACACGCTCCTCTTGTAGGCTTTCCCAGACCCCTGGCTCCTCCTCTCATGCCTTACAGGCTATCTCCCTCACTGGCTCACCTGTCTCCTCCTCCTCTCCTCCTCACCTATCCCTGCTGCCTCTCACTTCACCCTCTGCTCCTCCTCTCTCTCCCATTGGTGTTCCCTCCTTTATAACCCCTGTCTGTCCTCTCACTCATTGCTCTGCATAGTTCTTTGTAACCTCTGTGTGTGCAGTCCTATGCTTGGCTCTCCTGTGTTTTCCAGCTTCTGTACCTGCTCCTGCGTATCCCTGGATTTCCATGGCTTGACCTCTGTTTGTACTGGATTACCCTGCTCTCTACTGCCCTTGAACCCTGCTTACAGACACGACTTTGCTGACTTCTGTTATCCCTGGACTCTGGCTTACAAACATTACAATCCTGCTCTCTATATCCCTGGACTCTGGCACATGGACATCACTACCCTTACTCTGAATCCCGAAGGCGTTGCAAGAATTCAGTAACTAACCATCTTCCTACAGGCCCAGCAATGCCATACCACACTCCAGGCACGCCCTCACTGCTGTGGGTACGTAGTAAAACCCTTCCCACCTCAGTACTGTGGACTGGCCAGGTCTGCAGGCATACAGGCATTACATTATGCAGGCCCAACAAATGCAGACCCCCCGAGGTGGGTACAGGTGTTTCTTTGGAGCACTTACAATTTGTGAGCAATCAGCTAACCACCGTTTCCCAGCAACTTGCTAACCTCTCCCTTCAGGAGACTCCAATGGCACAGTCACCCTCTGTTGCTATGAATTATGCTAACGCTGGTCCCCGAATTCCACCACCTAACCGCTATGATGGGGACCCCCTCGCTTGCCGCTGATTCCTAAACCAATGCGAGGTGCAATTCGAAATGTCTCCCTCTCAGTTTCCTACCGGCCGCTCTAAGGTGGCATACATCTACGCCTTGCTCACCGGGGACGCCCTCGCTTGGGCTTCTCCCCTCTGGGAACATAAGAGTGAATTAACTCAAGATTACCCTAAATTTAGGCGTGAATTCCAGCAAGTATTTGACACTCCTGCACGTCTTCGAGACGGCCGCATTCTCTCTCTTTCATATTTCACAGGCTCGCAGATCTGCTGCCAAGTACGCAATCGAGTTCCGTACCCTCGCCGCGGAGACTCAATGGAATGATGAGGCACTCGCCGCCGCATACTGGCATGGTTTCTCTGACACATTGAAGGATGATCTTGCTACTCATGCTCGGCCTTCCTCCCTGGAGGAGTTGATAACTCTCAGTGTATGTATGGAGCAGCGCACCCAGGAACGACGGCACGAGACACACTGTTCTCGTTCTCTTCCCTCCCCTGTTGTCTCTCACTGGTCGCCCTCTTCACCTCTCTTGGCGTTGGACGCCCCGGAGCCGATGCAAATCGGTAGCCAACAACTTCAGGCCGCGGAGAGAATGCGACGCCGTCAGAATGGACTCTGTTACTACTGTGGTTCTTCGGAACATCGCCTCCAGAACTGTTCCCTGAAGCCGGGAAACGGGAACACCCAGTAAAGGTAGAGGGGCTTCTACTGGGTACTGTCTTTTCTTGCCCCTCTCTCCCTGAGGATCTCCCAAAGAAGTTTATGCTTCCTGCTTCTCTGGAGGGCCCTGACCTCCTACTGGAAGTAAAGGCTTTCATTGACTCTGGATCTGGCAGTAACTTCCTGGATCAAACCTTCGCCTCCGAGAACCAAATTCCTATGGTTATTAGAAAAGCACCTATTGGTCTCGAGGCCATTGACGGCCGCCCGCTCCAGCCAGCATTTCTCATCTGGGAGTCCATCCCTCTCACGCTGACCTTGGCCGACGGTCATAAAGAGGTAATAGTTTTTGATATCTTCCATTCTCCTACTGTTCAACTTATTTTAGGATTGCTTTGGCTTCAACTCCACAATCCGCGCATTGATTAGACCGGCACCATGCTTATCCAGTGGCCTTCTTCTGCTGAGTCTGCTTCCATGGCTCCTCCTGTTGCGGTGCTTGCCGGCCTGGATTCTGTTCCTTCCAACCTCTCGATTCTTCCGATCGTGTATCATGAGTTTCTGGATGTGTTCAACAAGGTACAAGCTGAGGTTCTGCCTCCCCATCGTCCGTACGATTGCCCTATTGAATTAATTCCAGGGACCATCCTCCCGAAGTCGAAGTCTTAAACTTTGTCCGTTCCTGAAACTGAGGCCATGACGTCTTACGTCCAAGAAAACTTGAAGAAAGGATTCATCCACAATTCTACCTCCCCTGCTGGGGCAGGCTTCTTCTTCGTGAAGAAGAAGGATGGATCGCTAAGGCCATGTATCGACTTTCGCGGACTCAACAAAATCACGGTAAAGAATCGGTACCCCCTTCCCTTAATCTCTGAACTGTTCGATCGTCTCCAGGGAGCCTCTGTCTTCTCCAAGCTCGATTTAAGCGGGGCATATAATCTCATTCGCATAAGGGGGGGGACAAATGGATGTGTTCAACAAGGTACAAGCTGAGGTTTAATACGCGATCTGGAGTACTGGAGGAGAGAAGGGAGGAGGGGTGGTGCTAAGGGAAGGGATGCCTTGCTTGCAGTAGGAGCGAAGCGAAGGGAGGAGGTGGCAGCCCCAGTTAAGGGGGGTGCGTCTTGCTTGCACTGAGGGGAAACAGTAGTGTTGCCGACCTGCATCCTCCAAACCCCTGGGGCCCGGCATTCTCCAAAGCTTGCCCCCGGCATCCTCCAATCCCCTGCAGCCCTGCATTCTCCAAAGCCCCGCCCCCAGCATCCTGCAATCCCCTGCAGCCTGGCATTCTCCAAAGCCCCGCCCTCTCTTCTCCATTTTTTTTTCAGACTCTGGCTTTTCTTTTTATGACACGGGCTGAGCCGCCGACACACCGGGTCTGGGACGACAACCCCGGCAGACCCACCCTGTTGGTGGCCCTGCAGCCAGCACCATGCGATGGGGAAGGGGTGTTACTCTGTGTGGGCCCACACAGTTAACCCCTTGAGGCCCTAGTAATCCCAAAGGGGAGGTTCATGCAATTTCATGCAATTTTAAACATGATTACATTTTTACTGATAACGATTAGATTATTGACGAGGATGTATGTCATGACAGAGTTTGAAATTAGTCTGAACTGGTGCTAATAGAATTTTGCTTTTAGAACATTGGCTGATGTACTGTATTTTCATACCTGTTATAAATTGCAAGGGATTCTCTCAAGGCAAATAACAGCTTAGCAAGTTTATCTGTCTGTGTTAATAGCATTTAATTTGATGTCACAAGTGGTTTGACATGATACTCGTATATAAAATGACATTTCGCAACAAAATTACTACCATGTTCTAAATTCAGTTTAATTCACATTGCTTTCAAGCCCTAATACTATTTATTATTTCTACTGCTTATTTATAGAAAGTTGCTGCTGTATGTTTAAGGTAATGAGAATAGGTGTATGACAGGGAAAAGTGACATGGATAATCTTTTTACTTTACTGATTACTCATTAACCCATTTGCTGCTCTACACCCCCTGGCAGAAAGATGGTTAAGCAAGTGTTAATCTAAATTCTAGTAGTTTGGATATAAAGGCATGCCTTTGATTTGTTTGGAGAGTTAGAATATTATCCTATAGCAGCATGAGCACAGCATCTGATATTTATTACATGATGTCTTTTTTCTCTCACTCCCTAGTCCTCTTTGCTATAACTGAGACTTGGCTCACTCAGCCTGACTCTGCACTAGAACCTGCCCTCTCTTATGGTGGCCTTTCTTTCTCCAACACTCAGCGCCCTGATGGCAGGGGTGGAGGCGGGGGACTCCTCCTCTCCTCAATCTGTTGTTACTAAACCCCTCCTATCTTTCTCTCTATTTCTTTTCCTTCCTTTGAGGCTCACTCTACAGACTCTAACAACCTGGTCAGGAACTACAACTCTGCCCTATACTCCTATCTTGATCTACATGGCCCTTTTTTTCTCTCCGCTCTCTCCCTTCTATCCCCAGACCTTGGCTAAACTGCCACTTATGCATGTTCTGCTCCTAAATTAGTTCCTCTGAACGGCTCTGGAGGAAATCTTGAACTATCACAGACTTCCTTCACTACAAATTTCTACTGTCCTGTTTCAACTCTGCCCTCTCCCTGGCTAAACAAACCTACATTTCATCACTAACCAACACTCACAAGTCAAACCCATGCAGACTCTCCTCTGTCTTTGACTCTCTAATAAAACCACTGTCAGTTACTTGTTTTTCTTCCTCTATTTCACCTCAACACTTTGCTGACTATTTCAAACAAAAGATGTCAAGACATGTCCATTTGTCAAGACATCCCCCCTGTATACTTCTCACATTCTACACCTCTTCTAACTCTCCTCTTTCCTTCCTCCACACACCTTTTCCTCTGTCACAGAGGAGGACGTGTGGCTGCTGATCTCCTCTCCTCCCCTCCCTCTACCATTTGCCTTCTTCACCCCATTCCCTCCGATCTCCTTAAACTTCTTCAAACCTTTTGCTCCTACTCTAATCCCCACACTCACACATATTTTCAACTCCTTCCTCTACTGTGTTACCTTTCATACATCCTTCAAGCATGCAACAGTTATACCCTTACTCAAAAACAACAAGCTTGACCACACCTGTCCCTCTTACTATCGTCCTGTCTCTCTCCTGCCTTTTGCCTCTAAACTCCTTGAACGTCTTGTATTCTCTCGCTTGCTCCATTTTCTCAACACCTATTCTCTCCTAGACCCTCTACAATCTGGCTTCTGCACTGCTCACTCCATTGAAACAGCCCTCAGTAAAATAACTAATGACCTCCATGCTGCTAAAGACAGATGTCATTACACTACGGAGCCTGAGGAAGACCAGAAAGGGTCGAAACGCGTTGCTCTCACCATTAAGCAATTTTGAGCCAGCACAGCCACCGTCAAGGAGTGGATCAGAGAGGAGGCAGCACTATATCCGGACGTGGAGCAAGTTAGCTGAGCTCCACGAGATCCACGAGCGATTTCCTACTGACGGGCTGTTTCTTCTTTTTATGCACTTTTTTCTATTGTTTTTATACATGTTTTGTTTTTAGAGTTTTTGAGAATAAAATTTATTGTAGCCCATTAGAATCGTGACATTGTTCCTTTTTCATATCCACACCAAGGAGAGACCATCTATATACTGTACACTTGCCCACTTGGAACTTAACCTTAACAGCACTGCAAAGGATTTAAAGACACCATGATGTACATTCACTCACACAAGGCCGTGTGAGTACTATTTATAGTTCTATAGATCCCTATATATCAGAACACCATTACCCCTACAAGACAGCAGGTGTAAATACACCAACAGGAAAAAAGATACCTTCCCCTAGGATTGCACTCACACTTGCCCGTGTTAGTGCTTGCAGCATTTGCTGCTTTTATATATCTGCTTGGGTTTACTAGTGGGTCACCACAGTATTATGTTGATATTTTCCTACTAACATTTGTTTTCAAATTTGTTCACACCGAGGGGGATTTCCTAACTGGGAGCTGAACACCACAGAAGAAATCCAGGAAGAAGATCAGGAACCTGAACAAAAGAAAGAAAATATTCAAGTCTAAAGATACCTTGTTGTGTATTTACTCACACAAGGCCGTGTGAGTATTATTTGATTTACATCCATAATTACACACCAGACCCTAATTACACCTACAGATCACCACTTGTGAAGATCAGTTCACAAGTAAAGAAACCTTCCCCAAGGATTATACCCACACTTGCCCGTGTGAGTGCTGGCAGTATTTACTGCCTTTATATATATACAATTGTTTAGAGTTAAAAGTTTTGGGGGCCTATGCAGAGAGCAGCGAATTTTCGAAATTCGCCATTTTTTGGAGATAATCGCGCAGAAAACAGCAGAAAATGGAGATTTCCGAAAATCGCGCCAATTTTTCATTTCTATTTGTAAAACTCGCCTCGCGGCTGGCGAGAACCGCAATCTCGCCAGTTTAAAATATATCCGTATGCAGAGAGGCGCGAACGGCATCTAGCGGCTGTTCGCGCCAATAAAATGGCGCGATTGTCTCCGTTTTGCCTCGCCAAAAAAAACTGGCGCTCGCGGCCATTGCAAAGGGAAAAAAAAAGGCGCGAATTTGTTTTTACATGTTTCCGAAGCGCGCATCTCGCCAATTTAAACTCGCCAGACGCATCCATGTTAAACATAGCAGAATTCGCACTTTTCTGCACATGGAGATTAAAACTCTCCAAAAAAGCTCCTTTTTATGAAATTCGCCATTTTTAAAATTCGCTGCTCTCTGCATGAGGCCCTTGGAGTATTTAAATATTGTATCCTCCTCTAAACAACTATCTTTCAATCTGTTCACTCCGAGGGAGACATCCTCACTGCAAGCCGAAGACTTTTGAAGAAACCCAGGAAGAAAACCAAGCCCTGAAAGGAAGAAGGAAATCAACCAAGGGAACACAAAGAAAAGTAAACCTTGCTGTGAGAGCATTTACACAAGGCCGTGTAAGTGATTCTATATATCTTTTTAAGCACACCTACAAATATCTAATAAGATACTATATATACCCCAAAGTCTTCAACCTGTGCTCCCCCTCTTTTTCTCTATATCCCTGTCATTACACTCTTCTCATATTACTTGACCTCTCTGCGCATTCTCCATACTCATGGCATTCGTAACAAAGCTCTTTTCTGGATCTCCTCTTACTTCTCCCATCATACTTTCAGTGTCTCTTTTGCAAGCACCTCCTCTTCTATCAATCTCTCTGTGGAGGTACCCCAGGGCTCTGTCCTGGGACCCCTTCTCTTTTCTCTTTACACACTCTCTAGGTGACCTAATCACATCTCTTAGGTTCAAATATCAACTCTTTGCTGACGACACACAGATTTACTTTTCTACCCCTGACCTTACACCTACTGTACAGACCAAAGTTTCTGAATGTCTGTCGGCTACATCATCCTGGATGGTCCTCTGCCAACTTAAACTAAACATGGCAAAAACCGAGTTCCTCATACTTCCTCCCAAACCTGGCCCTATTTCCTCCTTCTACATTAGTGTTGGAAGTACCATCATTCACCCAGTAGCCTAAGCACGCTGCCTTGGGGTCACACTCAACTCCTCTCTCACATTTTTTTCTCACATTCAAAATGTTTCTAAAATCTATCGCTTTTTCCTCCGCAATATAACAAAGATACGCCCTTTCCTCTGTTGCTCGACTGCTAAAACTTTGACTCAGGCCCTCATTCTCTCCCATCTTGATTACTGTAACCTCCTGCTTTCTGGCCTTCCTGCCTCTCACCTGTCTCCCCTACAATCTATCCTAAACACTGCTGCCAGAATCATTCTACTCTTTCCTAGATCTGTCTCAGCGTCTCCCCTGCTGAAATCCCGTTCCTGGCTTCCTATCAAATCCCGTATCACACACTCAATTCTGATCCTCACTTTTAAAGCTTTACACTCTTCTGCTCCTCCTTACATCTCAGCCATAATTTCTCGCTATACACTATCCCGGCTCTTGCGTTCTGCTCAATGATGTCTTCTCTCTACCCCTTTTGTATCTAAAGCCCTCTCCCACCTTAAACCCTTCTCACTAACTGCCCCACACCTCTAGAATTCCCTTCCCCTCATTATCCAAATAGCACCCTCTCTATCCACCTATAAGACCTGCCTTAAAACACACCTGCTTAAGGAAGCATTTGAGTAGCTCCATGGCTGATAATTAACACCTCATACCTTAGCCACTTGCAGACGCAATTACCAGAATGCCCGCCTACTGTCTCTGTACGTTCTTTCTACCAACAAAATTAGATTGTAAGCTCTTCGGAGCAGGGACTCCTTTTCCTAAATGTTACGTGTATGTCAGAAGCACTTCTTCTCTTTGTGTTATTTATATCTTATTATTTATATGAATGCAACTATTACTGCTGTAAAGCGCTATGTAGATTAATGGCACTATATAAATAAAGACATATATACATACAATATCCAAAATATCATTAAACCCTCCAGGGTATTTAGTTTGTAACTTAAAAATACAAAACTTCTCTCTCTGCAGCAATCTAGAATTCTTATTACTAATACAAATGTTATCTTTGACTGATTCAATAGCTATAAAGTGCAAAGTCTGCGGGTCACAATGATGAACCTTTAAGAAGTGTTCCAATAAGTCCGTAAGGAATTTGTCCTTATCTATGAAATTCTTTTGAATATTTTTGATGTTTCTGAGATGCTCAAAGATTCTAATCTTGAGACTTCATATGGTGTTCAAGTGTTGCTGTTAAAAGCTTTGGTGACATGGTGTCTCCCTGCCGCACTCCCTTGCTGATCTTTAACTTGCTTGTATCTTCATGTAATCTAATGGTTGATGTGGCATTCTAATAAATGTTCTTTATAATATCAATGTACGCTTCTTCAACACATTGTCTTCTTAATGCATCTAGAATCAATGAGGTTTAGACAAAATCAAATGTTTTTTCATAATCTACGAATCCTAAATTGAATGGTAGATAATTTTCATTACTGTGGGAAATCACTTCTTGTACGATTTTGATGTGGTCCATTGTGTTGTATCCCCTGCGAAATTCCGATTGTTCACTAGGCTGGGCAGAATCCAAAATCTGTTGTAGCCGATTAGTAAGTATCTTTGAGAAAAAAATCTTACAAGTGATTGGTTGTAGACTGATTGGTCTACTATATTTTTGAGTTCTTATTTATCTCGTTTTTGTGGATGAGGAAAACTATGGCATTGCTCCATTGTTCTGAATATTCCTGTTCTTGAAGCAGCATGTAAAGAGTTTTGCATGGATTTTATCTACTTCCCAGCTTCTCTAGAGATATCTGTTGTAAATATTCCCTGCGAGCCTTCCAATTCTTAATAGATTTAATTTATTTTGCCACTTTTTGTGGAAGGACACATGGTACATCATTCGTGAAACACAATAAAAATCCTCAAGGGTTAAAAATTATAGGCATAGAACACATTCAAAATAGTAACTATGGTGGAGACAGAATAATGAACCTTAGACAAAAGGAGACATATTGGATACACCAGTTTGGAACTATGGGCCTCATGCAGTAAGCGCCGATAAGGCTTTTATCGCCATTTTCCCGCCAAAATTGCATTTGCGATTCAGTAAGGGCCGATAAGTGGGCAAAATCGGCATTTTTTCTTCCCGATAAAAATTTATCGGCAGGCGGGTGGCGATAAGCCACTTATCGGCACTTTTTGCCACTTTTTGAAATCGCCTGTATTCTAGTAGCCCCAATCAGCTTATCGGTGCTGATCGGCACTCTAAAATTGAGATTTCTACGGCAATTTGTCCCGCCAACTAAAGTTGGCAAGTTGGAGGGGACAAGGATCGGCAAGGTTGCCGGGACGGCACTTAGAAAAAATAGCTCATCTCTACATCAATGGAGTCAATGGAGCGGGGACTTATAACTTTATAGGAGTGTTTACGTGCTATTGCTCCAAATAAAAATGTGCTTGGCATTACAGTGTCGATGTTATTCACTTCATCGTGTCACCGCTTACGTTTATTATTAGCAGAACATTGTACTTGTCTATGTTATGATGTTTTGCGTGTCACATTAGTCTTAATGTTATGATGTGTCAAGGGAAACTCCTATAGTAAACTCTTAAAGGAAGAGGTCACATCATATGAAACATGTTACTTAAGTGTGCTTCAATTTATTATATGATGTAACAGATTTGACACATCTAACAGATCCAATGATATACATTACAGATCCAATGGTATACATTATAGAATGCTTTTAATGTGTAACGCATGATCAAACGAAAATGTAGCTGTTATTTGTTATGTTTACATGTTGTTTGTGACCTCCCTCTTTTTATGACGTCCGCAATTGGACACTCAATAACATTGCATGTTTACATTGTACACGATGCATTATAATCAGTTCATGCAAAGTTATACACAGATCTATAATAGTACCTCATTTTTTGACGATTGAAACATAATCAATAGCAAGTATCCTGATGGCATTAAATTATGCATATGCACATTATAATTAGTTCATGTGAACATGTGACAATAACATGCTAAATTATACATGTTGCAACGTAGTTTTTCAACGTCAATGTCATGGTTGTATCCTAATGAGATGACTGAGTGTTGCGTTCATAAGTGGTACATGCATTACACATTCCATAAATACTTGTGACTAAATTGTAGTACAAAGCTTAACGTTACATCATAGTCAAATATCATGATTGCCTGATGAACACACATAATTAATCCGTATAATTTGTACTGTATACCCATTTGGAGTTCACAAATTGGATATGTTTATTTAACACCTTGCACTTCATCAAGTCACGTGACATCATCACATAGGTATTTAAAGGAGGGCAATTACCTGCGCATTGACAGCTACAGACCTGAAGATGATACGATTGTTCATGAGACGGAGGAGGATTCTATTGGGGAGGAGGATTCTATTGGAGAGGAGGATAGCTGAGGGACTGAATGTCACAGGGCAAGGAAGGGACAGGGACATGGACAGGGACGCGGAGTGGAGAGGGAGAGGGCAAAGAGATGAGAGGAGAAGAGAGAGGAGAGAAGTTGTGCCTCGTCCACGTTTGTACAGGGAGAGAACCATGTTAGATGGGATGAGTGAGGAGGAGATCATAAGTCGGTATCGTTTGAGTTCAGCAGCAATCCTATCACTTTATGAAGAGATACGGGTAGATTTAGATTTTGAAACAGTCAGAGGTCGTGCAGTCCCTGGGCTTGTTAAAATGCTGTGCTCATTACATTATCTTGCTTCCGCGTCATTCCAGACAACTGTGAGCATAGTGGGCGGGGTCTCGCAATCTACATTCTCGCGGGCCTTTACAAAGTTTCTATGTGCACTGAATTATATTTATTTTCCTACAGAGCACACAGAGTGGCTGGAAGTGAGGTATGGCTTTTATACCATAGCCGGGATACCATGTGTGATGGGTGCAATAGATTGCACCCATGTTGCCTTGATCCCGCCTAGTCAGAGTGAGCATGCTTACCGCAATCGTAAGCACTACCATTCCATGAATGTACAGGTGGTATGCGATGTCACGATGAAGATTATGCATGTGGTAGCCAGATTCCCTGGTTCCAGTCACGATTCCTCTATCCTGAGAAACTCAGCAGTTTTCCATGCTTTTGAACAAGGCTATTTTGGACCTGGTTGGCTGGTGGGTGAGTACATATTATGAAGTGTTAAGAAACCAGTAATGTGTATGTTGCAAATGTCGTAGTTAATGTTTTCACATTCTATAATATAATTGAATGTTTGTGCATGCTTCATTATAGGTGACTCAGGATACGGAATTAGGCCTTGGCTTTTGACACCGTTTGCTAACCCTCAATCTGAAGCAGAGGAACGTTATAATGTAGCCCACATACAGTATCTACAAGATCGGTCATCGAGCGGACATTTGGCCTGCTTAAAACAAGATTCAGGTGTTTAGATCGAACTGGTGGGGCACTTCAATATAAGCCTGCTAAAGTGTCAGATATTGTAATCGCTTGCTGCATTTTGCACAATCTGGCACTAGCCATAATTTGGAATGCGACATACGTCAGGGCTTGGAGGAGGACCATCCCGTACATTTAGCAGCTGTCAGTGATTAAACAGCCTGTGGTGTGGAGACACGTCATAATGTGATTAACACATATGTTTCATGTAAGCAACTACCTATATGTTCATAGTACTACATAGATGTATTCATTCATTTTACTGATAAATACATGTGTCCAAATACCATTCACTTAGGAAACAGATGAATATGGTTCTCCCACCTTTCTGTTCTCTGCTGTGTGGACAATTGCATGTGGCACTGCTATGTCATTCATCAACAGGTTGTAATCTACTTCTTACCACTAAAAGGTTTTGTGTGTACGTGAGGGAATAATGTGTACAAAATCTATATTATCTGTACATTCTATTTTTTGTTATGCATAAACAAGAAACCTACTACGTATGTTGATAGCCAATAGCTAGTGCAATATGGTTACATACAAATGTTCATTTGGAGTGTGACATGTGTGTCACAATGATGTGTAGCCTATTGTGTATTTCAGATCATATTGGACGTTTTATATATTTTGTTTAATATCACATAGAAAAGTGTCACTTCTATGTGTTGCTTACCATAATTAACATGTCATTACAATGATTTATATTCATTGATGTTTTGTTTTTCAAGGTATATCACTCCAAGGACAGCTCATGGTATTTATTTGAATTCACATCTGTAATAAGTAGTGCAAACCTCGATACAGGTATAGTTAGATGATGTTTAAAGAGAATGTAATGAACAAGTTGTCACAATTGAAATATGTCCTTTGTGTATTGTGTCCGTGCGGTTATCTAAACTTTTTGGTTATTGTACAGTGTGTTGAAAAATCATTACCTACATTACATAACCTGTCATTATTAAAACGTAACAACATCCATTCATGCACATGAGCGATGTTAACACTCAATGCATGTTTGTATGAAATGACCCAAATGTGGTAAACATCATTAACATTGCAATGTATGTCATTATTTATTCTCTCACTTCATCTTCATGTTCATTAATACATTGTCACATGTGTATGTATAAGTGAAAGATGTGTGTTGATTTGACGTACATGTTACATTTGGCAAAATGTTAACACCATTCCAAAGTATTGTCCTTTGTATTCACATTTTTGGCTGAATTATTCAACACAATGAGAATGTTCCTAAGAAAAATTGTATTTCATTTACGTTACTTATTAATAATG